>NC_053391.1:375145907-375307072 GCF_905171765.1 Bufo bufo | reverse complement strand
CAGAGGGTGAGGATTGTCATCTAAAAGAGAGATAGGGGACGGCAAAGGACATTTGGACCTGACAATACACCGGCAATAATCTTATACGATATTGAGAAAGCGCTTTCTTAAGGATGCCAGGACTGCAGCTCTGAAAGAAAATTGAGCTGCGGAGCTACTTGGAGCCATTAAAATTGACTGATGCATCTGATGTTCCGGCACTAGCATTGACCTAGACAGGTGGAACACTGATTCCAACTAAGGAAACCGGACGTGGACTGATATTACGACATAGCCAGCATTTGTATTCACAGCCGGAGAGAGACAGCACTACAAGCGTCTAAGCGCAGTTGCGCTATAGAGAAACAAGCTTGCCCGAACTTACACCTCGTGGGACGCCACGGTGGGAATATATGTGAGTAAAAGCTAGCAGCTCCGACATATGTGGACTGATACAATATAGCTGGATACATATGCACTGCTGTCCAGGCACTCCGATACATTGTTTGCCACATTGACACTATTGCTTTATTGAATTGCCATACTATTGGATACATCCATACTATTGCCGTGGCCGTTCATAGATACAGCCTACCTGCTCTAATAGATTCTATTTGCGGACAATTGTGTGGATTAAACAGCGATCCAGACCACACGCTTTCTAATTGATAGTGATATTCTTGTGGAACACCATTATAAGCGGGAGTCAGCAATTATATTGATTTACCAGAGATACTTACCTATTTATTTATATTCATTTATATATATATATCAATTCACTTTTAGTGTTTGCACTATATGTTTGATTCTATATACCTTGTCACTTTATATATTGGTCACTTAGTCACCAGTTTTAACACGTCACTTTTTGAATATTTTCAAAGAAATTTTTCAGTTATTTGAACATTTATTTGAACATATATTTATTCACACAGCTCTCTGGAAGTATACTTGCTGCTAGCCGTTGTTCTAGATAGTGGACTAACATCGTGTCCCTCCTATCCAAGTTGGACTGGACCTCTGGCTTTCCACTAGCTATAACAGTGGATGGTTTTATGTGTATTTTATATATCAATTTTATGTGTGTTTTATCCATTTATTTAGAGAATTGAGGTATTAGGTTTTCATTTCCAATTGCATATTGTCATATATTGCTACCAATAAATCTACCCAGTATTATCATATTGCTTGAGTCGCATTGCTTACCTACTGAACCAGATATAAGAGTGCCTATTCTATTTTCTATAGAGGATTGTCATCTCCCTGCTCAGGGGTAATGCTCAGACTTGGGCTTTTTCGTTGCCATCAGGGGATCCCTCCCTCCCATTTTTTGTGGCCCTGGGGCAGATATATGATGACCCGGATCGTGTTGCTCTGGCCGAATCTAACTTACGTTTTTTATGCCAGAGCAAACTGTCTGCGGAGCTTTATTGTTCTGAATTTCGGAGATGGGCAGCTGATTCAGGTTGGAATGATGCTGCACTCCGGAGTCAGTTCTGTCATGGTCTCTCAGAGAGATTGAAAGATGCGTTTGCTTTCCATGAGAGACCAACGTCCTTAGAGTCTGCCATGTCATTGGCGGTACGCCTTGACAGGCGTCTAAGAGAAAGAAACGAGACCTCTCTGTCCAGCCATTGTCAGTCTAGGGGCAGTGGCGCGGACTCATTCAGTGTGCAGGGGCCTCATCCTGTCTCAGTCCCCTCTGAGGAGGAGCCCATGCAGCTAAGTCGACTTGCCCCTGATAAAAGAGGATTTAGTCCTCAGAGTATGGTGTGTTTTTGTTGTGGGGGCATAGGTCATTTGGCAAATGTTTGTCCGTCTAGGAGATTCTTGAACTGTTCTAAGAGCGATAATAAGAGAAAATCCTCAAAAGGTAAATCATCAAACTCTGCTTCATCTGCTACTTTGGGCAAAGTTGATGTAGGAATTGATGCTTTTCCTCTGACCTGCAGTTCCCGTTTTCTCCTGTCTGCCAGGGTGGCGCTAGAGAGCAAAGTCATTTCTTGTGAGATTTTTGTTAATAGTGGAGCGGCCGTCAATCTTATTGACACTCAATTTGTAGCCATGCATGGTTTTCAGGTTTGCACATTAGAAAAGGATATACCTGTTTTTGCTATTGACTCTGCTCCACTCTCACAGAGATCTCTGAAGGGCATTGTTCACAATATCCGGTTAGCTGTAGGTGACACTCATGTGGAGGATATATCTTGTTTTGTCCTTAACGGATTGCCTTCTCCTCTAGTTTTGGGGTTACCCTGGCTCACTAGACATAACCCCACTATTGATTGGCAAGGAAGGCAAATAAATGAGTGGAGTGACTTTTGTAGAGAGAATTGTCTCACAGCGACTTTTGCAGAGGTGTCTACTAAAACTGTGCCATCATTTCTCTCTGATTTCTCGGACGTGTTTTCCGAGAGCTACCTCCTCACCGGGAGTTTGACTGTCCCATTAACCTCATTCCCGGCGCCAAGCTGCCAAAAGCTCGCCTCTACAATCTCTCACAACCGGAAAGAATCGCAATGCAAACCTATATTTCTGAGAGTCACGATAAGGGGCATATTCGTCCCTCAAAATCACCTGTTGCCGCTGTTTTTTTTTTTTGTTAAAAAAAAAGATGGCTCTCTGAGACCTTGCCTAGATTTTAGGGAGCTGAACCGTATCACGATTCGCGATCCCTATCCCCTTCCTCTGATCCCGGACCTCTTCAACCAAATTGTTGGGGCCAAGGTTTTTTCCAAATTGGATTTGAGAGGCGCGTACAACCTGGTCAGGGTCAGAGAGGGGGATGAATGGAAAACGGCCTTTAATACCCCTAACGGGCATTTCGAGAATCTCGTTATGCCTTTTGGCCTGATGAATGCTCCGGCCGTCTTTCAGCATTTTGTTAACAGTATTTTCTACCATTTAATGGGGAAATTTGTATTGGTGTATCTTGATGATATTTTGATTTTTTCCCCTGATGTTCAGACCCATCAGGATCATCTTTTTCAGGTTCTGCAGATTCTGCGGGAAAATAAATTGTACGCCAAGCTGGAGAAATGTCTTTTTATGGTATCGGAGATTCAATTTCTGGGTTTTCTCCTCTCTGCTTCTGGTTTTCGCATGGATCCGGAGAAGGTCCGTGCTGTACTTGAGTGGGAGCTTCCTGAGAATCAGAAGGCATTGATGCACTTTCTGGGTTTTGCGAACTATTACAGAAAGTTCATTTTGAATTATTCATCTGTTGTCAAACCCCTCACTGACATGACAAAAAAGGGGGCGGATTTTTCCTCTTGGTCGGAGGAGGCGCTTGCAGCTTTTTCTAAGATTAAAGAGAGTTTTGCATCTGCTCCCGTCTTGGTGCATCCCGATGTTTCCTTACCTTTTATTGTTGAGGTGGATGCTTCCGAGGTGGGTGTGGGTGCTGTTTTGTCCCAGGGCCCTTCTCCTGCCAAATGGCGACCCTGTGCCTTTTTCTCTAAAAAAACTCTCCCCGGCAGAGAAAAACTATGATGTGGGAGATAGGGAGTTGTTGGCCATCAAGTTGGCTTTCGAGGAATGGCGCCATTGGTTGGAGGGGGCCAGGCACCCTATCACTGTTTTTACCGACCATAAGAATCTGGCATACTTGGAGTTGGCCAGGCGTATGAATCCGAGACAGGCCAGATGGTCTCTGTTCTTCTCCAGATTCAATTTTGTCGTTACATTCCGCCCTGGGATCAAAAATGTGAAGGCTGATGCTCTCTCCCGCTGTTTTCCGGGAGGAGGAAACTCTGAGGACCCGGGTCCCATTTTGGCGGAGGGGGTAGTTGTTTCTGCTCTATATTCTGATTTGGAGGCCGAGGTCCAGGCTGCCCAGACTGAGGCACCTGCCCGTTGTCCTTCTGGGAAGTTGTTTGTGCCTCCTGAGCTACGTCACAAACTCTTCAAGGAGCATCATGATACGGTTCTTGCTGGTCACCCCGGGAGTAGAGCCACAGTAGATCTCATTGCTCGGAGATTTTGGTGGCCGGCTCTTCATAAGTCGGTGGAGGGTTTTGTGGCTGCTTGTGAGACGTTCGCTCGCGCTAAGGTCCCTCGTTCACAGCCTTCAGGTTCCCTTCTCCCGTTACCCATACCTTCCCGTCCTTGGACACACCTGTCCATGGACTTTATCACGGATCTTCCTCGTTCCTCAGGGAAGTCGGTGATCCTGGTGGTGGTGGACCGTTTTAGCAAGATGGCTCATTTCGTACCTTTCCCTGGTTTACCCAATGCTAAAACGTTGGCGCAAGCTTTTGTCGACCATATTGTTAAATTGCATGGCATTCCCTCTGATATTGTTTCCGATAGAGGCACGCAGTTTGTGTCCAGATTCTGGAAGGCTTTCTGTTCTCGCCTGGGGGTTCGGCTGTCCTTCTCTTCTGCTTTTCACCCGCAGTCAAATGGTCAGACTGAGCGCCTCAATCAGAATCTGGAGACATATTTGCGCTGTTTTGTGGCAGAGAACCAGGAGGATTGGTGTTCATTTCTCCCTCATGCTGAGTTTGCTCTGAACAACCGTCGTCAGGAATCTTCTGATAAGTCACCATTCTTTGGTGCATATGGGTTCCATCCGCAGTTTGGGACATTCTCGGGAGGGGCTCTTTCTGGTTTACCTGAGGAGGAGAGATTTTCCTCGTCTTTGTCTACCATTTGGCAAAAGATTCAGAGTAATCTTAGAAAGATGAGTGAGAAGTATAAGCGTGTGGCTGATAAGAGACGTGTGCCTGGTCCGGACCTGAATGTTGGTGATCTGGTGTGGTTGTCTACAAGAAATATTAAACTGAAGGTTCCCTCCTGGAAATTGGGTCCCAAGTTTATTGGGCCTTATAAAATCTTGTCAGTCATCAATCCTGTTGCCTTCCCTCTTGATCTTCCACGGGTTTGGAAGATACATAATGTATTTCACAGATCTCTCTTAAAACCATATGTCCAGCCCACGGTACCCTCCTCTTTGCCTCCTCCTCCGATTTTGGTTGATGGCAATCTGGAGTTTGAGGTTTCCAGAATTGTGGACTCTCGCATTGTCCGCGGTTCTCTTCAGTACCTCGTTCATTGGAAGGGTTATGGTCCTGAGGAGAGGATGTGGGTTCCCGTGTCGGACATTAAAGCCACTCGCCTCATCAGGGCATTTCATAGGGCTCATCCTGAGAAGGTGGGTCCTGGGTGTCCGGAGTCCACCCGTAGAGGGGGGGGGGGGGGTACTGTCACTACCAGAGCTTTGAGAATTTCTCACAGCTCTGTTTCTCCACCCCTGTGATGATGTCACTACTAGAGCTTGGGGGAGTTCTCACTGCTCTGTTTCTCCGCCCCTGTGATGAGCTCTTTACTTTCGGTTTCCTTCCTCCCAGCTGTTCCTCCTGCGTTTGATTTCCCTGCCTTTAAATCACCCCTCCTCCTTTTGTAGGCTGTGGATTATATTTCTCATTTGAGTTGTAGCTCTTGCTTGAGTATCTTCCCTTGTATGCTATCCTTTCACTGGACCTGTGTTCTGCTGCAGCAAGTACTCTGGATATTGCCAGCCTGTCTTTGGATCCGTCTTCACTGCGGCTGCAGCTCCTTCAGCTAAGTGTGCAGACATTGTAGTGTATCTGTGTGTTTTCTGACTGGATCCGAGGCGACCACGGTTCCCTCCATATACTGAGCAGGGCACCGGTGGCTGTGCCCCTTCCACTATTGTAGGGGTTACAGTGGTCATCAGTCTTAGGTACGCGGGCATGCCTCGTTCCACCATTTGGATCCGGGCATGGGCTTAGCAGCATAGGGAGAGCTTTGAGGGTCTGACAGGGGTCACCCTTTATCCTCCCTAGTTTGGGTTCGGTCAGTAGCTCTATTTTCTGTGCATGCTCTTGTTGCTCACATACAGCCGTGACAAAGAGTTTTCTTTATTTTCATGACTATGAAAATTGTAGATTCACACTGAAGGCATCAAAACTATGAATTAACACATGTGGATTTATATACATAACAAACAAATTCAGATTCCACATCCAATACCAGATACCACATCCAATGTCCAGAGTCCCTGTCATCAGTGTATTCCAGAGGCTCTGAAAGCTAAAAGACCTGTAATGACATCATCACAGGTCCTGTAACATCTAGTAATCGAACTGCACAGAGAATTGTGTAGTTCCCAGGTTAGAAAGGTGCAGCTGCCAAGATGACATCATTATCATCACAAGTCCTGCACCATCTAGTAAAGGAAATGCACAGAGACTGGTGTAGTTCCCAGGTTAGGAAGATTCAGCTGCCAGGACCTGTGATGACATCATCACAGGTCCTTGAACCCCCTGACAGCATGGAGAAGAACTACAAGCGAAGCACTCCAGTGAGTCTTGAATGGAGTGGGTAAGAGGGGGACCTCCCCTTTTCTCTCCATGTACCTCCTTTGCTTTTTTTTACTCAGAAGTAGTTTCTCATGTACCTGGTATCTCACTGATATATAGTACTGCATACAGCTACAATCCACAATACCTCATGTATCTCACATAATGACCCTAATGTATAATTGACCACATAGCTGTACCCACGGCATCTAATATACCTTGTACCTCACATATCAATACTCTGCTGTATATACTATATATCTTTCCACACTGCATTTATTAAACCTTGTACCTCTCACATCAGTACACTGCTGTATATATACAGTACAGACCAAAAGTTTGGACACACCTTCTCATTCAAAGAGTTTTCTTTTTTTTTTCATGACTATGAAGGCATCAAAACTATGAATTAACACATGTGGAATTATATACATAACAAACAAGTGTGAAACAACTGAAAATATGTCATATTCTAGGTTCTTCAAAGTAGCCACCTTTTGCTTTGATTACTGCTTTGCACACTCTTGGCATTCTCTTGATGAGCTTCAAGAGGTAGTCCCCTGAAATGGTTTTCACTTCACAGGTGTGCCCTGTCAGGTTTAATAAGTGGGATTTCTTGCCTTATAAATGGGGTTGGGAGCATCAGTGGCGTTAAGGAGAAGTCAGGTGGATACACAGCTGATAGTCCTACTGAATAGACTATTAGAATTTGTATTATGGCAAGAAAAAAGCAGCTAAGTAAAGAAAAACGAGTGGCCATCATTACTTTAAGAAATGAAGGTCAGTCAGTCAGCCGAAAAATTGGGAAAACTTTAAAAGTAAGGGCTATTTGACCATGAAGGAGAGTGATGGGGTGCTGCGCCAGATGACCTGGCCTCCACAGTCACCGGACCTGAACCCAATCGAGATGGTTTGGGGTGAGCTGGACCGCAGAGTGAAGGCAAAAGGGCCAACAAGTGCTAAGCATCTCTGGGAACTCCTTCAAGACTGTTGGAAGACCATTTCAGGGGACTACCTCTTGAACCTCATCAAGAGAATGCCAAGAGTGTGCAAAGCAGTAATCAAAGCAAAAGGTGGCTACTTTGAAGAACCTAGAATATGACATATTTTCAGTTGTTTCACACTTGTTTGTTATGTATATAATTCCACATGTGTTAATTCATAGTTTTGATGCCTTCATAGTCATGAAAAAAAAAAGAAAACTCTTTGAATGAGAAGGTGTGTCCAAACTTTTGGTCTGTACTGTATATATATACAGCAGTGTACTGATGTGAGAGGTACAAGGTTTAATAAATGCAGTGTGGAAAGATATATAGTATATACAGCAGAGTATTGATATGTGAGGTACAAGGTGTATTAGATGCCGTGCGTACAGCTATGTGGTCAATTATACATTAGGGTCATTATGTGAGATACATGAGGTATTGTGGATTGTAGCTGTATGCAGTACTATATATCAGTGAGATACCAGGTACATGAGAAACTACTTCTGAGTAAAAAAAGCAAAGGAGGTACATGGAGAGAAAAGGGGAGGACCCCCTCTTACCCACTCCATTCAAGACTCACTGGAGTGCTTCGCTTGTAGTTCTTCTCCATACTGTCAGGGGGTTCAAGGACCTGTGATGATGTCATCACAGGTCCTGGCAGCTGAATCTTCCTAACCTGGGAACTACACCAGTCTCTGTGCATTTCCTTTACTAGATGGTGCAGGACTTGTGATTATAATGATGTCATCTTGGCAGCTGCACCTTTCTAACCTGGGAACTACACAATTCTCTGTGCAGTTCGATCACTAGATGTTACAGGACCTGTGATGATGTCATCACAGGTCTTTTAGCTTTCAGAGCCTCTGGAATGCACTGATGACTGGGACTCTGGACATTGGATGTGGTATCTGGTATTGGATGTGGAATCTGGTATTGGATGCCATTTGCATACTAAAATTTTAACTTTATTTGTGCTTTTTATTTTCCTTAAAAAACATTTTGGGGATATTTTTGATGTTTAGAAACGTTGGTGGAGTAAGTGGTGTAATGAAATAACATTGGTGGTATCTCCCCGCGATGCCCCCATTCGCAGAGAAGGCGCTCACGTGACTCGGGCCGGCGGTCACATGATCGCAGGGGCGGGCACGTGACTGCTGTTGCCCAGCACCAGAACGCTGAGGCAGCCGGAGGCTGCTAGAATGTATGTGCTGTCAGAAGGGATGAGCTCCCCTGCACAGGGCAGGAGGATGATCACAGGGGGAAGGATCGGTCCAGCTTTGGTGCTGGCTGGGGGCACACAGGCACTATAGAAGGGGACATTATAATGATAAATTGAACAAACAAAAATAGAATGAATAAAAAAATAAATGAATAAATAAATAATTGACAATGATTGGTAAAAACTGGGGGTAAGATGAAAAATATATATGATCTATATAATAAAAATAAAATATAATAATTAAAATATGATAAATTGTATATAAATAATGGGGGGGGGAGAGGGACATTTTTAAATAATATTTAAAATATATATATATATATATATATATATATGTAAGTAGTATGTAGATATGAATGAAATTAGCATATAATAGTAAAAAGGCAATCTAGGCTAGATCCAGTTTTGGAGGGGATGGTTCGGTACACTGCGGGTGGCCGCGTATTTGTGTGGAGGATAAATTGAAATGAATTAAAGCTAAGTAAGAGTTTGACTGAATGGATAGATAGATGTATAGGTGCAAATGGTATGACAAAGATGGCAAAATACTGACAAGAAAATATAATTATAATTTTTTAATATTTTTGAGGAGGGGGACGGGGTTATGGTCAGATTTCATGGAAGTGTGTATTCATCAACAGATTACAAGTTGATTTTGAACGCTTCCTTGAGGCTATGCGGATTTAGGCAGTTCAACTTATATATCCAGAATATTTCTCACCTTCTTAGGGTCTGGATAGTATTGTAACCATTCGTTTTTGCTTGTTCTATGGGGTTATGGAAAAGCCAAAGAAGGAACCTTGATGATGAATTGCGCCATGTCTGGATATACTGTGTTGTAGAAATTTCTTTTTGACGTTGGATCTGCGTTTATTTAATCTATTTCGAAGGGTTTGGATGGTCCGTCCTATATATTGCAAGCCGCAGGGGCAAGTGATTAGATAGATGATATTTGTTGATCTGTAGTCCAGATGGTCTTTGATAGAGAAAGATTCGCTATTAAGGCTTTAAAAGGAATTTGATAAACAGGCAGAGGTTGGACATGAGCAAACAAATAAAATTATAGCACACTATAACAGGAACTAGCAGGGAACTGTGGCTCAGGGAATACTTATATACCCAGTGGATAGTCACAGGCAGGGGAGGATTAGGGTACACTGGCCCTTTAGGGGTTAGGATATGTGTGTGCTATAAGGCAGAGAGGTTGCAGGCTGGAAATGAACAGGCCACATAAACCTGGAGCCAGCAGGATGAACAGAATCAGTGCCCCAGCCAGCCGTGCCCGCTGGGAAGAAGCAGGCCAGCTGGCACAGACCCTGCAGCTATGCTCACCAGGAGCAGGAGAACACTAGCAAGCATGGAATGCCATCATTACATTAGCTCAAATCAGGAGAAGAAATGTATGAAACACATATAGAGAAAGTTCCCCCACCTTCAAAACAAACATTCCATTATCTAAGGAGTGTAGGCCAAGGCAGCAGACATATTGTTAACAGGGAGATAATACATTTCATTGATACATTGAATGTAGAAATGTTTCTAACATCAAAGACCATGGAAACTTATGTAAATCAGGTATTACAATAAATGTAAAGACAGGCATTAAAATATCAGAATGGTTGTTTATTTCCTTTACTATGCACCATATGATCTGAGAAAGGTAACTTGTACCTATATATTCAGTCTACAGGATGTGATTCATCAAACTCCATTGTAAACATGTGGTAACCAGAAGAAGCTAAGCTCTAACTTAATGGCTGTTCCATCTGGGTTTTTCTGTACAACCTTTAGTGTGGCTCTCTAGATCTCTGGGCCCCCTATGGGGTTTAGCATAGCAGCTCTTTCTATGTGTCCAACTCTGGACCTATTCCTTGGAGAAGGTATCTGCACGCTGAATGGCATTTTCCGGGATTACTTGGCTTTCTCTTTTTCTCTGAAGTCATTTTATTAGCTTTTATATGAAGGGATTAATACAAGTATTACTCAAGTAGAGCAACAGCCAAAAAGAATGTAAAATTTAACAACAAAATAGCCAATTACAACCTGAATAAAAATATCAGTGGAAGCTTTGTTCTATTCTCCTCGGCACAGGGGATAGGAGAAGTTGTAGAGTTAACATGTTAGCTCTGTCTTGCAAACTCCTAGGAGAATTGTGTTATGTCTGACTGTAGACAATTATTTACTGTGTCCACTCTGCCAACCTCCAATAAACATTATTTTAGGAAGAATATGATGCTTAAATCCTCTGGACTGCACAGTGCTGATCTGTAGAAATGCCAAAGCACAGCAATTGTGGTCAGTAATAAAGACAGATGCACAACTGCCAAAATCCTTCATTTTTGCTGATAGTAGTTTGTATTTAGATAAAAAGGAGTCAAGTTTAGCCAAGTGTTTCATGATTTTTATGCTTTCTTATATGTTGCTCCTTGGAACACTGGGGGAGATTTATCAAAGTCTTGTATTTTACGCCAGAATATTTTGTCGCCACCATTTTTATTTTGCACCATATTGATATTTAAATCTCGCTGTGCCTGGATTGTATCTTGATTTACTCCAGAATTTGTGGAGCACACTTGCTGCACCAAATAGATGAAGTGTATGAAATTCAATTTTCTTTCATTTACTACAGTGAAGGCGAACCTTTTATAGACCGAGTGTCCAAACTGCAACCCAAAACCCACTTATTTATCGAAAAGTGCCAACACGGCAATTTAACCTGAATACTACAGTCCAGTATAATATATCATTTAGCTACAGTAGGTGTTTCTGACATTGTGTTTTTAGCACGACAGCGTCGCGCTGATACTCGGCAACATGGTGCCGAGATCTCGCACTCACTGGGATAGTGACAGCACATCCCAGCAAGCGCGTCATAGAAGCGACGGGAGATCCGACTTGGATTCCCGCCAATTCTACACGTGTGCGGCGTTTGTTATGAATCCTGAGGGGGAAGTCTGTCTTCTCCTTCTGTCTTGTTGTCTCCTTCTGTCTTCTGTCTCCGGGGTTCTCCTTCTGTTTTCGCCTCTCTCTGTTGTTGACTCGGCGCACCCCGGTTCTTCGTCTCGCGAGACGTCTCGCGAGACGAAGAATCGGGGTGCGCCGAGTCTCGCGATAGCGGATAGCGGAGAAGACAGAAGGAGAACCCCGGAGACAGAAGACAGAAGGAGACAACAAGACAGAAGGAGAAGACAGAAGGAGAACCCCGGAGAGTTGAGAAGACCCCCCCGGATAGCGGAGAAGACCCGTCGGGATATCGGAAGAAGAAGAGCCCCCCCCTGGTAAAAGAGCTAATAAAGAAGACAGGGGGCGGCCTCCGGAGCAGAAAAATAAAATATTTTAATACACTGTGTGGTTTATTTGTGTTTTTACCACTTTTCTTGCAGGTGAATGGGTAGGGGTACGATGTACCCCATACTCATTCACTTAGGGTGGGGGGCCGGTATCTGGGGGCCCCCTTATTAAAGGGGGCTCCCAGATTCCGATAAGCCTCCCGCCCGCATACCCCGACAACCAACGGCCAGGGTTGTCGGGAAGGGGCCCTGTCCTCATCAACATGGGGACAGGGTGCTCTGAGGTGGGGGGGCCGCAGTGCGCCCCCTGCCCCAGAGCACCCAACCCCCCATGTTGAGGGCATGCAGCCTGGTACGGCTCAGGAGGGGGGGGGGGGCGATCGCTCGTCCCCACTCCCTTCCTGGCTGGCCGGGTAGCGTGCTTTGGATACGGGTCTGGTATGGATTGTAGGGGGACCCCCTACGCCGTTTTTTTCGGCGTAGGGGGGGCTCTCCTTACAACCCATAACAGACCTAAGGGCCCGGTATGCTCCTGAGGGCGGGACCCAGGCCGGATTTTTATTTAAAATCCGGCGGGGACTTCCCCCTCAGGATTCATAACAAACGCCGCACACGTGTAGAATTGGCGGGAATCCAAGTCGGATCTCCCGTCGCTTCTATGACGGCTCTGTCTCCATCGCGGCAAGCCAGCTCGGCGCTGGCTCCCGCGATGGGGCTCGTATGTGCTCAATCTCGCCGAGAAATACAGCGAGATTGACACAAAATCGGGTTCACCTACTGTATAACAGCCTGCCTACATTCAATGTGCTGCCTGTGCTGTTCATGGTGCGCCCTGAGCTGCTGAATGGCAGGAAAAGTCTAAGGCCTATTGCACACGGACGTTTTTTTTTCCTGTTTACTGGACGTTTTTTGCGTTCCGTATACGGTCCGTATACGGAACCATTCATTTCAATGGGTCCGCAAAAAAAACGGAATGTACTCCGTATGCATTCCGTTTCCGTATTTCAGTTTTTCCGTTCCGTTTTAACATAGAACATGTCCTATTATTGCCCGCAAATCACAGTCCGTGGCTCCATTCAAGTCAATGGGTCCGCAAAAAAACGGAACACATACGGAAATGCATACGTATGTCTTCCGTTTCCGTTCCGTTTTTTACTGAACCATCTATTGAAAATGTTATGCCCAGCCCAATTTTATCTATGTAATTACTGTATACTGTATATGCCATACGGAAAAACGGAACGGAAAAACGGAACAGAAACGGAAACACAACGGAAACAAAAAACGGAACAACGGATCCGTGAAAAACGGATCGCAAACACTGAAAAAGCCATACGGTCGTGTGCAATAGGCCTAAGGTGTATTGGTACACCATAGACTTTTTTCAGGGTGCGGGTGCCCACAGAGAGGGCTCTGAGTGCCGCCTCTGGCACCCATGCCATAGGTTCACCATCACTGATTTGCAATATGCTAGACCCAAGTTTTTATAGGCAACTATTGTGAATATGTCTTGTCGCAGTCTTAGACAGATTTTGATATATGTTCTGGACAAAACCTATGGGAGCTCCACGGCGGTATAAACACTGGTGTACAGTTCTGATAGTATAAAGCCCTGTGAAACATTGTCTCACAAAGAGGGAGCTTTTGTGGCGCATCTTCCATTCGCCACTTTCTAAAACAACATCACCGATTTAGACACATTGAACAATCCAAATCATACATTTGGCCAAACTACAAATTGCACAGGCAAAACATTCTGGCTGAAAATAAATCTTACTATATCTGCCTCAGGGTGTTCTTTGTTTTTTGTTTGTAAATTGGGAATGAAAGGTAAAATACACTCAAGAGTGTGTTTTTTTCTTTCTTTTTGTCTAAGACATGCAACACCATGCACTAGAGGAGGCCTATTTGTGCCCAGTGTGCAGAGTATGACTATTTGAGACTAGAGATGAGTGAATTGATACTACGTGAATTTAATTTGTTCCGAATTTCCCCAGATCCTTATTTTCTAGTAAATGCAAAGTTTTTGAAATTTGTTCCACCATCCACCATTTTACATATCAGAAAACAGGGGAAAATGAGAAGATGGAGAGGGAGGAGAGGGGGAAATTCGTGACAAATTAAATTCATGTAGTATCAATTCACTAATCTCTAGTCTCAAATAGTCATACCTGTGATTTAAACTGAGCATATTCGACCACCTCAGTGAGGTAGACAAGAGATAAGAATAAAGAACAGCTATACGGATACATTTTATTGAATAGCTCAGTGGCTAAGCTACATTTTTAATCACATGCAATTACAAAAGTATTCATATCCAGGTGCTGGTTTGAAAAATGTAGAATATGTTTTGTGGCACAACCCCTTTTATTAAGTTATTCAGGCTGTCTCAGGGAGACTGGTAGTGGTAGCCATTTTAGACTGCTTATGTTAGTGTGCAGCATTTAAAGATATAGTAGTCAAAAAAATTTTTAAGATAATATTTCAAGGTTTAAAAAATGTAGATGATCACAGACCAGTGTACTTGAATATCTCCTGCCTTGTAAATTATGTTCCTTACTGTGCTGCTGCTTGGAACACTACCCTACACAGTATAACAAATTAGAAAATGCTTCCAAAAAAAGGATAATTTTTGGATGGCTTATGTAAAAAGCCATTGCTTTTTAATTTTCTTTAAAATAACATCAATCCTGTTGCTATTCCCCCCAAAAGGGATGATTTTTGGATCACTTATTAAAAACAGCAAGCCATTGCTTCTTCTAATACACTGTATGTGTGTGTGCGTGTATAAACACTAGCAGCAATCTGCCTCAAAAGGGATGATTTTTGGACCACTTATTAAAAACAGCAAGCCATTGCTTCTTCCAATACACTGTATGTGTGTGTGCGTGTATAAACACTAGCAGCAATCTGCCTCAAAAGGAATGATTTTTGGACTGTTTAATACTTATTTTAATTTTAAAAAGCATAAAAAATATGACAGTGCAGTCTGTTATTAAACAGGCAGTTTGCTCTCACCCACTACCATCTGTTTACCCATATCCATACTGTATATGTTGCTGTCTCATTGGCATTACTAATATGTTGGAACTAAAGAGCTTGAAAGGGGTTGGATACAGTCCTAGGAGACCTCAGAGTTTCATACATGACTTTGATCTAATGTATTTGGACCAATTTGAATCTGATGGCCAATACAAATTTCTAAAATTTCTAAATCTCTATTTGTGACCCAATGCGCCACAGAGTTATACTCTAACATAATTTTATATTATATTTTTACCTTGGACCTGTATGTTTTTTTATGCACCAAAATCCTCCGAATAGCTGTTTGAGAAGACACTGCTGCTCCTGTGAGTGCTGCGGACTTCTCTGTACATTGTACAGTGGCTGTGCTTGGTATCACGCTCAGCCCCATTCACTTCTATGTGGCTGAGCTGCTCCTAGGCCACCTGACCGATGAATGTGTCGTCACTGGCCTGGGAAAAGCTGAGAGAATGCTGTGGTGCTACTGCCACAGCCTTCTTGTACAACTGATTGGCAGTGGTGCCGGGTTTCGGACCCCCACCTATCACATACTGATGATCTATCCTGAGGATAGGTCATCAGTATTAAAGTCTCAGAAAGCCTCTTTAAAGAGGACCTTTCACCACTCCTGACATACCTGTTTTAATAGCTTCATTCATTCCACGTGTAATAACAATTCTGGAGCATCTATTCCTATGGCTCTACTGCATGTTGTGCTATTCCTTTATTATTTCTACTAGAAGTTAGAAATGAATAGCTAGCAGTCTGCAGTAAGTATACAGATGGGAGGTAACAAGTTGGGGGAGTGTACCTGCACAGTCTGAAAATAGCAACACTGATTGGATAGAGTGAGTCTGTGCTGGTACACCCCCCCCCCCCCCCAACTTGTTACCTTCCCTCTGTACAATTACTGCAGAATGCTAGCAGTTAATTCATAACTTCTAGTAGAAATAATAAAGTAATGTCACAATATAGAGCCAAAGAATAGATGCTCCAGAATTATTTCTACATTGTAAATTCGTGCAGCTATTAAAACAGGCATGTCAGGAGTGGAGAAAGGTCCTCTTTAATATATTCAGCACAACGAGCCTGCTCCACAAATTATTAAGCAAATACAGTAAGATTCTAGGTGCACATACATTAAAGGGGTTATCCGAGCCCCCCTGTGCCAAGCCCCTCACACGGAATATATTTACCCTGCTCCCCACTCCCTGCACCGCTCCTCGTCCACGCACCGCTGCTGCTGCTTCTCCGCGTGCACCAATGAAAACATACATCATCAGGGGAAGCAGCCAATGGCAGGCGGGGATGGGGGCGAGCCTCCCTAGCGTCACCCGCAATGCTAGGAAGGCTCGTCTCCATCCCAGCTGTCCATTGGCTGCTCCCCCCGACATCGGATGTTTTCATCGGCGCAACGGGAGAAGCAGCAGCAGCTGTTCGGGGACCAGGATCAGCACAGGGAGCAGGTTAAGTATATTCCATTTGAGGGGCCCGGCAAATGGGGGGGCAGTTTATAGTTTTGCATAACCCTTTTAATCTATCTCACCCTATCTATCTCATTGTGAAACTTGTATGACTGGGCTCAAACAATGAGTGAAACCTGCCTCCATGTTTCAGTCAATGTTTCTATTTCTTCAGGGCTGATCATACAAAAGAACTTTTAAAGCCAAGTCCAGGGTACCCTACATCAGCTCCATATGTCAAAGCTTTGGAATACCATTAAAAAACCACTTAGCATTTATATGAGTATGGCTCCTTTAGCAGTCTGCCTTGGAAGTGTAAGAAAGAAACTAAATAGGCTAAGAAGCTTTGGGGAATAAATCATTATGGCCATATTTGTTATTGATACATCTTTTTCATCACTGTCAAACATGTAGACTAATTTTGGCTTTGAAATCTTTATTACTACAGTTTGAAGAATGAACAATTAATAATACACTTTCCCAGGCACAGTCTAGTTCGTTTGTCTTTGCATCACATATCGCTTTCCACTGAATGTTTCAAGTTTGATTTACAGATAACAATACATTGATCATGCAAGTTCTTACCTACATAAATAGCACATTGTGGGAACGCACGGCTCTCAGCGCATAAGTAAAGTAAAAGCATTTAGCCATGATCCCCCCTCCTCTTTTGCCCAATGCAGTTACATACAAAACATCTGGAGTATATGGAAATAGTAAATGAGTCATATGAAGCAAAGAAGTCAACCATCTTGCTTCTTCTGTTTACTAGATAAACAAACACATTAAATGGTAGCATAAACAAATTAAAGGGGCTGTCACAAATATCATAAAATCTTGGCTCTTTGACAATGAATGCACTAAAGTGAGTTTAAGTATTCTGGATTATTTGATCTGCTGCATTAAGTCTGCAGTCCTTCTTACATTTTATATAAAATATATATTTATTTATACCTGCTGTATACAAAAAGTCCTCCTAACCCTTGCACACGCTATAAAAAAAACCAATATCAACCATGGAGTTTGGGGTAAGCATCAACAGTCAAAACAACATTTTCTGAAGAAAGTGAATTTACTACTTTTCAGTGTAATCTTAACTTCAACACACTTATTCTACTTCGCCTGCAGTGATCAGATGCTACCAGAATAAAAGGAGACTTCTTGCTGCTGCAGGAACCCTGTTACCGCCTCATTGACTGCATTATCATGAGGAAATTGTTGGCCATACAGAAATTTCTTCAGGTTCAGGTTCAGAAAGAAAAATTCATTACTGGAAGCCAGGTCTGGATTATAGGGTGGATGGTTAAGCTCTATGAAGCCGCAGTCCCTGATAATGGCTTGTGATTTGCGAGACTTGTGACCTGGCACATTGTCATGAAGCAGCAACACATCTGCTGACAACGTCCCACCCTTTTATCTTTGATTGCCTCATGTAATGCCTTCTTTGTTGAAGCATAGGTGTGTCCAGTAATTGCCTTGTGAAGCATGCATTCTAGTAATAAAACTCCTTCTGTACCCCCAAAAAACTGTTGCCAGGATCTTTCCAGGTGACTGCTGCACATTAAATTTCTTTGGAGTTAGTGACCCCTTGTGCTTCGATTGCATGGACTCTTGTTTGGTCTCAAGATCATGGTGGTGGACCCATGGTTCATAATGCAGAAAAATTTGAGAATAGAAGTCTCCTGGATTTTCTCTAAGCATTTCTAAATTTTCTTGGCTAAATTGCCTGCGACAGGTTTTTTGCTCAGGCATCAACATTCGTGGCCCCCACCGGCAAATGACCTTTGACATCAAAACGTCAACTGAAATACCTAATTCATGAGCTAAAACAGTGACTTTGACCCAACCATCTTCCAAAATCATCGCTTCCACGGCACATTTCCTCTGAAGATACTTCGACAATTCACCCTGAACTGGGGACATCTTCAATTGATTCCCTACCCCATTAAAACTCCTTGACCCAAAATTTTACTTGGTAGTAGGAAGGGGCATCACCACTATATACAGCAATCATCCTTTCATGGATTTCTTTATTCTTCTTTTGTTCCTTTGAAAGGAATTTAATCATGGAGCGAAGATCTAAATCCCTCACTTTCTTTGTAGACCAGCACTGTACTGCACTTGCCATTCTGTCACTCCCAGTGCTTTCATCAAACTGAACTGCTACTGTGTGTGTGTGGGTGTTGCATTTCCAGATATGGCTCAACCTGCTCAGACAAGCTCAGTTCTCTAACACTGACAGAACATACAGTGGAAGCTAACTTATTGAATACTCTTTGTGTCATGGATCTGTGGATGTGAACCCACTGTGCCACTGACTGCCTATACTCTGAAGGGGCGTGTCCAAGCAACTACCTGGTTTTCACTAGAACCTCAGATGGTGAGGGTAGACTTGAGCCATTAGGGTAGTTGCCAGGGGCTACTCCATAGCAATCCCCGAGTCAGTGGCACCTGGTCCCGGTGGACCAGGAGATACCTGGGTACGTACTAGAAGTACACCCGTAGTCAGGCAGGTGGGGTCATTACCAGAAGCAACAGTGCAGTACCGAAGGATGAGGCAGAGGCGTAGTCAGACAGGCAAAAGGTCAGGGCGGGTGGTACAGGTACAAGTCAGGCAATCCGAGTCGGCAACAGGAGAGACAAGGCAAGCAGGCAGGGATCAGACGATAAGCAGAGTTCAGGAATGAAGTATAAATCAGGAGCACACAAGAGTATCAGGAACTAGCAAACTGAAGGCATCTGGGAAGAGGGCTGAGCCACTTAACTACCTGCAGGAGAGCCAGGGTCGGTCAGCAAAGTCACCTGACCTAACCCACACAGCCCAGTGAGTGATGCGCTCCGCCCTTAGAGCAGTGTAACATGAAACCAGCCGACCTCATGCTGTGTCTAGGGCTGAGTGGAAGCTGTGGAGCGGAATCCTCAAAAGCAATACCACCTACAAACACAGAGCCCAGGACCGCAGTGGTGAAATGGGAAGCACCGACCAAAGGTCGGGAACGTAGCAATAAGCGGGGGAACAGCGGCGTATAGCCGCTGTTAAAGTACCCCCCTTACGCCTTCTTTTCTTGAGTCCACGACGGGACACAAACCTTTTTATCAGGTCCGGAGCATGAATATTCACCTCAAAAGCAATACCACCTACAGACTCAGAGCCCAGGACCGCAGTGGTGAAATGGGAAGCACCGACCACAGGTCACCACTGAACACGGCGCCCGGGTCAGCGGCAATAAGCGGAGGAACAGCGGCGTACAGCAGCCGCTGTTACACTTTGTAAAGCATCTGCATTTTCATGTATTAATATTTTTGTATCTTGGGGTCTATTCCTTTCCTTGCACCAAACATGTAATGCTTAATATATCCTATATTATGTGTTTTCTTGTAATATATGGACCCTATAATTTTCCCTAAATAAAGGTTATATAGTCTTACAGGGGTTTTCTAGGATTACTATGATTTTTAAAAGATATGTTCATGTAGTTGTTTACCTCATGTGTATTTTACTTATGCTTTTTTGGACCCTGCTGACTCATTTTCACCATGTGAACAAATCAATCTGGCTTGTTTCCATCCTGTATGTTGTACTTCCTGTGTATCCAACCAAACCCATGATGCACTTCTCCTTTCTCTGTCACTGCTCTAGCACCACCCTTAAAAATGTCCAGATAGTTTATAGCTCCTCCTACTCTGGACATGGAAATAAGAAAGAGCTGAATGGACAGCCCAGATTGTAGGATAGGGGCAATAGAGGTAAAATAAATACATTACAAATTTATAGCTACATTCATAAATGATTATTTTAAAGGATGTTGACTCAAACCAACTTATTCAAACAGAATTTATCATGTTGGGAGTATTTGAAGTAAGTTTTGCTTGAGTCTGTGTTGTTACTTTATACGACACATTTAACAAATGTTGCATGTTGCTTGAGAAATTTATCTCCTTATCCTTAACCATAACACTTCTGTTTAGAAAACCGACTCCAGTTTTCCTACTCCAGCCTCCTACTGAAGTGAGATTGTGACTTTTTTGCAACTTTTTAAAAAAGCCTCAGTGATAAATCTGGAGTAAAACTCATGAACATAACTAATCACACTCACTTTCCCACCTATATTTCAACTGGAGTGAGTGGTGTAAAAATGTTTAAATTTTAAAATTTTTGCATGTGTTGAGCCGATGAGATGGAATTGTAAAAAAGCTGGGACTGGAGCAGTGGTCAAACAGCACTGGTGGGGGTTTGGTAAGATGAGTACTCACCATTTGGTATTTTCTGCTCTCTCTAACCACATTATGACAAATTATGACAACCACAATACCCTTTTAACCTGTTTTAAACCATATAGCTTTACAGTGTATGTAGTATGGCATATAACTATATGGGTCTGTGTGTATTCTTGGACCATATGAGGTTTTCAGAATACATATTGGAGATGATTTTATCAATACTGTCTGCAAAGTTGCCAACAGGCCTGAATTTGCAGGCTGCTCCCAGCCCAAAATGAGTAGGGATTCTTTTTGGGGGTGATCCCAGCGTGGGGCTTACTGGCCCAAAATTTAAAAACCTCCAGTCTGTTGTTCTGGCGCTATGGCGAAACTGTCTAGGCTTGAGATATATTTACTAAAATGAGGTACAGTTTATGATAAATTTCACTAGTAGCAAAGACAAGTTTTGCTACAGTTCTGGCCTGTCTTGACTGCACTCTACTTCTGTAAAACAAAATTCTGTCTACAGACATTGATGAACAGCATTCACACCTGCCACCCCCATGCCATATCCCACCTAAAAGATAACACTCTTAGAGTCTTAGATACCATGGGCATGACGCTGAGTTATTCACCTCATGCTATATTAATAAATCTGTATGTTATGTACATATCCTGTTTTCTATACCACACAAACCCTGCAATTTACACTGCAGGTTCTGAGGCAAGTATTATACCACATACTTGGCACATGGTAACATTACAGATGGTATGAATAATATGTTG
Source organism: Bufo bufo (assembly GCF_905171765.1). Taxonomy (NCBI): domain Eukaryota; kingdom Metazoa; phylum Chordata; class Amphibia; order Anura; family Bufonidae; genus Bufo; species Bufo bufo. The sequence goes on along the minus strand of NC_053391.1, from coordinate 375,285,799 downwards.
CTGTGTCTGGGCTGCAATGTTTTATTATGCAATAGTTTATTTTAGAATCATAATTGGAGGTGCTATAAAAGTTATAGGCAAATTCCTCTGGCAGTATCTAAATGATATGGGGCTATAAGGGGACTGTAGTTTTCATGGGGTGTAGCGACACTTGAAAATATAGGGTCAGCATTTTGACTCAGTATTTGTAAGCCAAAATCAGAAGTAGAAGGTACACAAAAAAGAAGTATAACACAAAAAATGTGTACCTCTTCAGTATTGTGTGCACACTCCTGCTTTTGGTTTCCAAATACTAACTCAAAATACTGACCAAAATGCTGACTAAAGTACTGCTGCGTAAAAGAGGCCAAATCATGATTTTTCCTTTCCCTCAAAGATCTACCCCTGCAGAATTGGTGGAGTATTTCTATTCTGTTGTAATATGTCCCTGAATCAGAACCTCTTGCTGAATGATATTTTAATGACACAATTCTGCTGAGTGTGATAATTTATTGCTGCTTATGGCTTAACATATTTAAACATAGCCATGTGGGTGATTTTGGTTAATTCTAAAAAATGCCATGCTTTCTATAGGGTCGTTCATAGCATTCAGTGTGTAATTTTTGATGCAGAATGTCTCCTAGCACCGGACAGAAAAATGCAGCATGCAATGAAGAAAACAACAAACATGGATTCTGAAATTGATGAAGAATTGAAACAGAAAGTATAACAGAAAGTTCCCTAAAGGCTCACTCACACAGCCGTTGCGGTCTCCAATGCACAGGCAACATCCATGAGGATTTCACAGACGGACCCACACCCATTCAACTTGAATGGATCCATGATCCGTCCGTACTGCTGTGGTGCGGAGGCACAGAGAAAAACCCCACGGAAGCACTTCGTAGTGCTTCTGTGGGGTTTCCTGCCTCTGTTCCAGAACTTCTGGATTTCAGACCCATTCAAGTGAACGGGTCCGCATCCGTGATGTGGTGCAAACAGCAGGTCAGCAATATTTGGGCCGCAGCCGGGCAACGGCCGTGTGCATGAGCCCTGTTATTTACACAAGATTGGAAAACTGTTTCAAAGGGTTATCTACATTAGAAACCCCATTTTTATTTACCCTATTAGGGAATTATGAAATAATATAGACAGTGGAGAGAAGCTACAAAGAGTGTCCCTTTCTCTGGAGAACCTCTCCTGGCCTGCATTGCAAAGAAAACCCAATTGAATGGGCACTGTGTAATGTCTTATTTCCTGTGTGGTGCCACTGCAGGAAAATCGGTATTTACTGCTAGGTTTCTCTAGGGGTTCCAGTTAGGGGACACTTTGTAAACTGCTTATTCTCAAGGGACAAATTTAACAAGTATAGTAGGGGTTGTCAAAAGTGCTAAACATTGTGTTGCAGAGCACTTTTTTTAAAATAATATTTAATACTGTATAAAACAGCTGCCATTACCTAAAGTCTCACAATACGAGTGCAGAATCAAAACTATGATATTAAAATCTACACATGCATAAAGATTATGGGTTAATTGCCTACATTCTAATTTACCAACTCTACTATTACTCTATAATCCTGCAAAAATTGCTATGCATCCATAGCAAGTGATTTCCAAAAAAAAACTTGGAGGAGATGTAAAATGACTGGACTAGCTCTTATCTGAAACTGAGCTTAAATGTATGTGCAGCATGCTCCATCCAGAGGTACACCTGCTAGACAACATGGAGCATGCTGTTCAATAGTTTCAAAAGGTAACTGAGCAGAAAACTTTCATAAATCATTCCTACATGTTGGTGTTGAGCTTCATGAAGGTGGCACTGGTGATGATATGTGTTTTCTCTGTATTGAGAGTATGCAATTACTGATATTGAGTTTTTATTTTCTTTGTAGGAGAATGTTCCCAAGTTACAAAGTTAAAGTAACTGGGATGAACCCCAAGACTAAATATATTCTCCTCATTGACATTGTTCCAGCTGATGACCATCGATACAAATTCTGTGATAATAAATGGTGAGAGATTATCTTCATATCATAAAAATTGTTACCGAAGGACGAGTTATTGTTTCTTTGTAATACAAATGGTCCCTAAGGCTACATGCACACGAGTGAAAAACGGACATGTGATGTACATTTTTTAATGGCCATCACACGTCTGTTTTAAGACCAATGGTAGTCTATGCGGTTATTCACATGGCAGTTTTTTGAATGCCAGTAAAAAACGGACGTCAAAAAATTGACCATGTTCTATCGTGTCTGTTTTTCACTCACAGACTGCCCCCATACAATTGAATGGGTCAATTTTTTACGTTCGTTTCTCAGAAATGCATCAGTGAAATAAACGTCCGTTAAAAAATGTGTGTTTTTAACTGACTTTTTTTTCACTGTCGTGTGTATGCAGCCTAAGGCTTACATGGGGCATTGGCATGCTATATTTCAGATATATGTTCATGCTATCTCAGTACTGTGAGGGAAATAAGTGGCTGGAAGGGGCCATTCACACGGTGGCTTATGCAGACAAAATTTAGCATGGAATCCTTGCTAGGCAGCCTTATGGAATCTGCTTCCCGCTGTTTTCAGTGGTAGGCTATGTGGCTGTTCTTGAGGCTGCAGTTTATTGCCACATCTACTCTGTGCGACCACCCAACGGTTGCGGTATCTGGGAGATAACCAGGATGAAATAGAACATGCTGAGTCTGTTGCTGCAAAGTTTAGGGTAAGTCCCAGACGATGGGGACTTCACTTGTCTATGGGATTCAAATGTGTGGATATCAATCTCCCACTGGGCCTGGGGAGCAGCTTCCTTTGAGAAAAGCAAAGATGCAGACACAAAGGTTATTTTGTGCAATGGATTTTCCAACGGGTGTGTCCAGTGAGTTTTTTTTTATTTACCATAGAGCCGAGGGGTACAACATACTAAGGAAATATTTGGCTATTTCAGTTCGTTACCACCTATCCACCTGTGCCACATATATGTGGCTGCCATTGTCCAGCTACTCTATGACTGTATGCATACAACATTGTTAACTCTTTAATTTGCTGCAATGGCATTTCATTTGTAGGATGGTGGCTGGTAAAGCCGAGCCTGCTATGCCTGGAAGGTTATACGTCCACCCGGACTCCCCTGCTACTGGAGCTCACTGGATGAGGCAACTGGTGTCATTTCAAAAACTAAAGTTAACCAACAACCATCTTGATCCATTTGGCCATGTAAGATTCCAAATAATTCTTTATATTCTATAAAAAGGCAGTTATCTGTTTGATAGTGTTGAATGGACATTGCTGTTTACTCCCAAGTGTTTCATGCAACTGGAACAAGCATTTACAGTCACACCATACCATATGACAGTAGTGGCGAACCTATGGCATGGGTGCCAGAGGTGGCACTCAGAGCCCTCTCTGTGGGCACCCACTTCCTGGAAAAAGTCTATGGCGTACCAATATGCCTTAGACTTTTCCTGCCATTCATCAGCGCAGGGCGCACTATGAACAGCGCAGGCCGCACATTGTATGTAGGCAGGCTATTATAGCTAAATGATATAGTACATGGAAGATATACTATATGGGACGGTACTATTCAGGGTAAATTGCTGTGTTGGCACTTTGCGATAAATATGTGAGTTTTGGGTTACAGTTTGAGCACTCAGTCTGGAAAAGGTTCGCCATCACTGCCATATAATATTGATTTCTGCCATTATTCTTCTCTTTGTTGGCAGCATAAGATGTGTCTATGCCTAATGGAACATGTTGCTTCTAGTTACCTTTATAACTTTCTATACTGAAAGAACTGCTTATACATGTTATTGTTCTTGCCCACTTTCCAGGTAAAAGTGGTTTGCTCATATGAATTGTCCCAACAAAAATGCCTTGGTTATAAAGTAAGGGGTCTGTATGGAGAAATGATACCATTTACCCTTTCAGCTGCTTTACATTGAGCCCTCCTAAAAATATGGGAAGATCGCTGAAGAGTTCAATAAAAACTCAGGCAGCCCTAGTACATGTGCTAAAATAACAAATGAATGGTCATCCCCACTGCTGTTTGTTTGTCTGACTGCAGCGGTGACATTCCGTGCACACAGGTCAACACTGCAGCCAATCATTGGCCTTATCAGTGACCTTTTGTGTACAGCTAAGATCAATGATTGGCTGCACAGTAACCTGTATGCAAGTAACATTACTGATGCAGCCAGAAATCATGTCAGTGGCAGGAAGATGGAAGCAGTGCTGGCAAAGCAGTGAACAAAAGGGGGTGAACATCGCTTCTTTTTTTTATTAAAATTTTTTTTAACTGGGACATCCCGTTTAAGAATGCCAATCTTTTTAGCGGAGAGTCAATCTATGAATTTAAGGAGCGTATTTAACTGTGACAAAATGTGCTTCCAATGTCAGAAGACAATTATGTACTATGCATGTGCAAAATATACTTTATCAGTTAACCCTTTCGTAAATGTTACTTACTTGGGTCCCTGATACAGGTATTTCAGCCTTAGCTCTTCATGCCTTAAGGGCATGACAGTTTTAAAAGTCTTTATCATGATATGCTCTATTCACTACTGGATTTCTTAGGCTAGGTTGAAATGTGCCAATTTCTCCATTGCAATCTGACTGCTGCCAAATGTGCTTCAACTAAGTACTGAGTAAAATATCTGAATATTCGTGACAATATTTTTAGTTTTTCCTATTTAATGAATTTGCTAAGATTTTGAACATTCGGTTTTCATTTTGTCATTATGGGCCATTAAGTGCAGAATGATGGGGGAAAACATGATTTTTTATTTTTTATTTTAGCCCAAGCCGCAACATAAAATATGAAAAAGTGAAAGGGTCGGAGGTTTTTATGAATGCATTGTACATATACTAATTGGCAATAGACCTAGTGATGATGCTACATGTGCGTATGTTCACAAACATGGTAGGCAAAAACAAATTTCTTGCCTTTGAAAACTGAAAACATGCCACCATGCTATATCCACATGCAACTACTCATAAGAGGGAGCACATTGTAAAATCGTATAGAATCTGGAACAAAAACTGTCTGCTTTGCTAAAATGAGGACTCTGTAGCTCATCACATTTGCACACATGACACATGACATGGAGGGTACAGAAATACATGAATTGCTTGGTTAATAATACTCACTACTGTGAAACCTTCTGAATGGGAAAATAGTAGGTTTTCAAATCACAGCTTTCCAAAAATAAATTTCCAGCAAATTCACAAATACAGTGAAATCACTTTAAATATGTTGAAGAAAGGGTAAATGTGCCACAAATGGTAGAATAACAAAGAAAATAGTGGCAAGATCACATATCAACTTATTCAACGGATGTTTCATATAGCAAATGCACTTTTTCGAGGCAAGATGGACTGACTTTTTTAACTATACTTTTAACTATAGTTTTTATTTTTGTCCTTTCATTGTTCTGCATTTGTATCCTTTTGTTTTACAATTTTATCCAATCTTTATTTAGTTAACTTGTTAGAAAAGTTTTTTCTTTAGTTGGTTCCCAATATTTTTTACCACTGAAGAACCCCTAGAAAAAAAATTGTCTTGGAGAAGACCTACTAATTTAGATGGAGTTGGAACACAGTAGAAAATTTCTGTCATGGATTTGCCATGAATCCGTTCGAAATCAGCAACAAATCTGATGCAAAATGTTATATTTCTAAAACTGAATGAGCATACTGCAGATTACAAAATCCACAGTATGCTCTGATTTTCATCAGGAAATTTCCACAACAAAAATATACAGCAAATAGGAACCAGGCCTAATTCAATTTTAGTAATTTTTTATTTTTTTTTTATAAAACAGGTAGAATCAAAATGAATTCATCAGACCCCCACAATTAATTCAGCGGTCAGACCCCACAATGTACCCATCAGACTCCACAATTAATTCATCCATTAGCCCTTGCCCCTTAATTAACCAACCCCCAGACTAGATAAAAAGAGAGGACCAAAAAACAAAAAAATCATGTGTGGTAGCATATCTACAAAACCAAACTACAGACACCACACATAAGGTACGAAAAGCATCTTTATTGTGTCTCATAAAAAAGGACATACAATACACAAATATGAACTAATGAGAAAAGGTCAATGCAGAAGGAACTGTGATAGTGAAAAATCCCCAGTACCTAGGTCCAATGTATGTGACACTGATGGCTATATCATAACTATGATGAGTTAATAAATCCCTCCTTCATCTGTGAAAATAGAATCTCCCACTGTATCTAGTACCTTATACACGAATCTGTAAGATTGCAATCCATACTCCAATTTTAAATCACCTCATTGCACTTGTAAATGTGCTGAGAACTCACTAGACCCATTGGTCATAACAGTACACCCACTATGCATGTGAAATGCCTCCTAAAGGGAGGCTAAATACTATGGCATAACAGAAGGTACAATGCCAAACTGGCGGAGATAAGAAAAGGCATATAGACCAGGACCTGGGGGGAACAGAACAAACCCCCGACGTATGTTTTGCTGTGCTTCCTCTGGGGTCGTGCCCATCAGATTTTTACCCACACTTAAATATCCCAAACAATCTAGTGGTGATCCCTCCTATATCATTGAATATTTCACCTGTATTCTTGAATGTAATGGCTCTTGCATGGCGCGGGTGGCGTCTCGGAGGGAATGGCGGCAAAATCACGCAACGTATCGCAGGATCGCCCAAGTCCCATCCAGATTCAAGGCCAAACCTCACGATATCTGCCATGCTGGCTTGTTCGCATCCCCATGCGTGCGCACAAGGCAGGGGTGAAATAACACCCCCGAACATGCAAAACAGAGCCGGGAAGAGAAAAAGCCAGCTACCACAGCCATTGAACCCACCTTGATGGCAACACCCGCCCTCAAATCGGTGCCGGGCGCTATCTTTAAGGAGAGAAAAATGCCCATATCATGATGACTCAGACAGCTTAATTCAAACACAGTGAGATTAAATAGTTGGCCATATACATATACAGTATGTTAGGACACCCCTAAAAAGCAAATCATGATGTAGGTCCATAAAAGCAAATATTGCAGATAGGGGAAGAAGAAGAAATAAAGGGGGTAATAAAAAAGATACTACATCTGGATCATATAAATAACTTAGCTGTTAGTGTCATTTCAAAGTATTTCTAAAAAGTCGCTATCCCGCCTCATGAGTGAACCCACAGGATCGTATATATCCAAATGGGTACCATATCTAATCATAATAAGCAAACATTATAAAAAGTCTCATACACAGATGTTGACAAGAGGTACGTATTCCCAATGGTGCATGCAACATTTTGACAAGCTGGAAGAAGCTTGAATCACATATACTCCCAGACTAGTTAATGCATATCATTGATCATGGTTGGTCATATCTGCAGAGGTTATTCCTGCATCATCTGCAACATCCAGACTCTGTATATACATATATGCATGGTTTCCATATACAGGGCATTTCACCCACAGTAGTGCACATATTTCCAATTACTTCACAGGCATCTCACAGCGGCAAAGGGCAGATATCAGCATATTATATTAACAAGGCATATCATGCATGGCACATTTGAAGGATCACCACATAAAAAGGCACATAATGGCATATCCTTCAGTAGACAGTAACATAGCTCAACAGTTCTACTTGGGTGGCATTGTCACAATAACAAAATCACCGGCAACCCATAGCCTTAAAACATTAACTTGGCAAAACTGCAAAAGGAGCAAGGGCACATCCAGCCATCTTATAAGTGTGACTCCTGGGCTTCTGCTCTTGTTGCCCCAGCAGTGCCCCATAGCAACCCCCAAGCACAGTATTCTGAGGTGATGGAGTACAGGACATCTGAGAATCCTAAAGACAAAATTACATTGAGCAACTACATTGAGTGTAGCATCTATTTGTGTCTTGGACAGAGGATGGCAGAGGAGATGGGAGAGAGCAGATGGAGGTGGAGGAAGAGTACTCACAGGGTGAAGAAGGAGAGCAAAGATACATAGTTAGCATCATCATATCACATATGCAATGTGAGCAAAACATCTGCTAGATAAAGGTAGAATTTTTGGTCACCATCTGTAGCGCTGGATTTTTGCAGCACCCCCGGCAGGTTCTCAAAGCACTCTGAGGTGGCACAGCACCTCAGCTGGGAATCACTGCATTAGGAAGTTCATTCCCTGTACCTATCCATTTATATGTAAAAGAAAGGCAAGTACAGAACAGATGCTACTCAATGAAATATCCTTCCAAGTTGCTCACACTTACTAAATAGGAATTAGGTATTTCTTGACAAATCTCCATTTCTCAGACTTAGACAGTGTACATGTGGGCAAAGAAAATGAATTTTAAAAATCTTCATACTCCCTACCAGCTTCCACATGATGAGATTGTGAAGATCCTCTAGATTTAGAGACAGAAGGCTGCCAGAGAGGCACATGTCCAGCATACAGTCTGACTTTGATAAAGTATCCTTTAAATGACTGCAACTTCCCCAAGAGGGCAAAGGTTAAGCTTTCACGATCCAAAAGAACTATTTGTAGGCATGGTAATAAATAAGTCATATGTTCCTGTTTCATTTAGAACAAATTCCAGCAGGAGAATCATACAGCGTGTTTCTGCCATGAGCATTCACTAATAATTAGAAAAAAATTGCAATTTAACTTAGTATTTTAAGGTGGATATATGAGAATTAAAAATAGATTCTGTTTCTTTTAATGAAGCACAAGGGCTTTTTTAAGGAGCAATAAATGATCAAGTAGAAGTGGCAGCTATTGTTATATATTTTTTTTCTTTAGAAAACCCTATTAATGGGAGGATGCCCTACATACTCCAGGGAATCTGACAATATTTTGTGATATGCTACTAGAAGTGAATATTAAACAAAAAACAATATCAATAAATCTTATGTAATAAGCAAATTTTTGTCCCATAGAACAACCGCCAAAAATTTAACAAAATACAAAACAAGATGTGTGGAAACATATTAAAAAAACTCCTAAATAATTAGAGACACACAAATGACAATACAAAAATACATCTTTATCATCCTTAAAGGACATCATATACATAATCATAAGCAATATTGATAAAACCTTGCGAAAAGTGCTATGAAATGGAAGAAAGCCCTCCCCACATAATTTGGAGTCAATAGGGTAAATATGCTGCCCCCAACGGTGGCTGTAAATAACACGGTTTAACACTGGGTTCCAAATACAGTATATACAGTACCAACAGCCTGAATGAGCTGTACATAGAAAATAACTCCCCCATCCACCAATTAAACAGTATATTAAGCAGCCAGCAGTAGGGGAGACAGTAAATATGCCACACCGCTAATATGCAGTCAGTATATAAATACCATGATGTTATCATACTGTATGTTATAACGTGTTCAATGGGAGATATGAAGCTGACAGTCCAATAATGGAAGTATCATAAATCCCAAGTGGGAGATACACAGCGCGTCTGCGAAACGTACGTGGGGTCTTGGCTCTCCTTACACTGCTTCGTATAGTTATGTTTTGATCTACAGCTTGCTCTGCTATGCCTTCAGGACTGCTGCATGTTTTTCAGTGGTAGATTGGTGATTGTGCTGACTATACGGTGTGTTCTTACACCATGTGTATCTACCACTTGGGATTTATGATACTTCCATTATTGGGATGCCAGCTTCATATATTCCATTGAACAGGTTATAACATATGATAACATCATGGTATTTATATACTAAACCGTGTTATTTACAGCCAACATTGGGGGCAACCCTATTGACTCCAGTTTATGTGGTGAGGACTTTTTTCCATTTCATAACACTTTTTGCAAGGTTTTATCAATATTGCTTATGATTATGTATATGATGATTTAATAAAGATGTATTTTTGTATTGTCATTTGTGTGGCTCTAATTATTTAGGAAATTTTTGTCCCATATCAAGCCTTGAGTTAAAACTAAATATGGATCCAAATTGAATCTTCTTTTACTGTCTAAGATGCTCTAGAATCTAAAGCCTTTATGTGCATCTTACAATTTATTATGGTACCTTATGTTCAAAGTCTGGGCTAGTTTCTGGAAAGTTTGGAAGATAACCAGTTGAAAGCTTCTATAACCTTATCTGGTACAGTACTTAAGAGCAAAAATGCCAAGAATTTCATTCTGCAATTTCTCCCAAAGGAAACAGGTGACGAATATAAAGCACATGAATAAAATGTCAGCCCACTGTGGCATTAGAGGTATTTAGAATGCTAAGTATCTAGCATTTCAGGTACCAAAAAGTACAAATAAAGATGTTTGGACTTTTATAGCACTATAAAGAGAGAAAAAAGAGGACAAGGCGGATAATTCCACAGAAATTTTCTTTTTTTCAGTTCTTTCATAAATACACTATTACAGCTTACAGTATTTGCTTATTTTTTATTAAAAATATATTCTAATTGACAAAAAAATTGACTTTTGCAATTTAACACACAGATATTCACACACACATTACTGATACAGGGAGTGCAGAATTATTAGGCAAGTTGTATTTTTGAGGATTAATTTTATTATTGAACAACAACCATGTTCTCAATGAACCCAAAAAAACTCATTAATATCAAAGCTGAATATTTTTGGAAGTAGTTTTTAGTTTGTTTTTAGTTTTAGCTATTTTAGGGGGATATCTGTGTGTGCAGGTGACTATTACTGTGCATAATTATTAGGCAACTTAACAAAAAACAAATATATACCCATTTCAATTATTTATTTTTACCAGTGAAACCAATATAACATCTCAACATTCACAAATATACATTTCTGACATTCAAAAACAAAACAAAAACAAATCAGTGACCAATATAGCCACCTTTCTTTGCAAGGACACTCAAAAGCCTGCCATCCATGGATTCTGTCAGTGTTTTGATCTGTTCACCATCAACATTGCGTGCAGCAGCAACCACAGCCTCCCAGACACTGTTCAGAGAGGTGTACTGTTTTCCCTCCTTGTAAATCTCACATTTGATGATGGACCACAGGTTCTCAATGGGGTTCAGATCAGGTGAACAAGGAGGCCATGTCATTAGATTTTCTTCTTTTATACCCTTTCTTGCCAGCCACGCTGTGGAGTACTTGGACGCGTGTGATGGAGCATTGTCCTGCATGAAAATCATGTTTTTCTTGAAGGATGCAGACTTCTTCCTGTACCACTGCTTGAAGAAGTTGTCTTCCAGAAACTGGCAGTAGGACTGGGAGTTGAGCTTGACTCCATCCTCAACCCGAAAAGGCCCCACAAGCTCATCTTTGATGATACCAGCCCAAACCAGTACTCCACCTCCACCTTGCTGGCGTCTGAGTCGGACTGGAGCTCTCTGCCCTTTACCAATCCAGCCACGGGCCCATCCATCTGGCCCATCAAGACTCACTCTCATTTCATCAGTCCATAAAACCTTAGAAAAATCAGTCTTGAGATATTTCTTGGCCCAGTCTTGACGTTTCAGCTTGTGTGTCATGTTCAGTGGTGGTCTTCTTTCAGCCTTTCTTACCTTGGCCATGTCTCTGAGTATTGCACACCTTGTGCTTTTGGGCACTCCAGTGATGTTGCAGCTCTGAAATATGGCCAAACTGGTGGCAAGTGGCATCTTGGCAGCTGCACGCTTGACTTTTCTCAGTTCATGGGCAGTTATTTTGCGCCTTGGTTTTTCCACACGCTTCTTGCGACCCTGTTGACTATTTTGAATGAAACGCTTGATTGTTCGATGATCACGCTTCAGAAGCTTTGCAATTTTAAGAGTGCTGCATCCCTCTGCAAGATATCTCACTATTTTTGACTTTTCTGAGCCTGTCAAGTCCTTCTTTTGACCCATTTTGCCAAAGGAAAGGAAGTTGCCTAATAATTATGCACACCTAATATAGGGTGTTGATGTCATTAGACCACACCCCTTCTCATTACAGAGATGCACATCACCTAATATGCTTAATTGGTAGTAGGCTTTCGAGCCTATACAGCTTGGAGTAAGACAACATGCATAAAGAGGATGATGTGGTCAAAATACTAATTTGCCTAATAATTCTGCACGCAGTGTAATATTGCAGCAAAATAAGAAGTCAAGTCTAACGTATTGTTATATGAACATTTTCTGTTTTACCTAGTTCCCAAATTACATGAACAGTATAGCTGTCAGCTGGTTAGTAGTCAAAGAAGTGGACAATTTGTGATCCACCAATTCTGGGTGATGCTGAGTCAAAATACACCTACTAACTCCTCTAAAAGAAAACTGGTTGAAAAAATGTATGGGGCAGATGTACTAATCTCTTAGACTACATAAACTTAGACAGGCTGTCTAGATATACACGGAAAGTATTCACTGTGGTTCATGATGAATGATCAATTAGGAGCATGGCTAAATATTTTTGTCTAACTTTATATTAACCATAGGCATACAGAATGCATGCCACAATAGTGGCACAATTTGGTGCAAAATGGTGCATCATAGGCCATGCCTTGTCCAGTTAAGCCATGCCCGCTTGGCAAGCTAAGCACAGTCGATTTTTATAAACCTAGATGCATCAAAATGCACCAAATTTCTCTAAAGTGTGCAGTAATTTATGACAGCAACTTGGTGCACTCAAATTAGTAAGTGTGGGCCATTGTGCATATACTTACCAAATTATCTTAGTTAGGCACTGAGGATTGATAACTTCAGAAGGATACAGTAATATCAGCAAGGCTAGGTTCATACACATCTTCGGATCCGGCATTGCCGTATAGAGCTTACTGCCCGCCAGATCCCATTGACTATAATTGAGTCTGGGAGAGAACAGACTTCTACCCAGCAAATATGCTGGGAATTGCCCGGACATAAATGCTGCATGTAACGTTTTTTTGTCCGGCCGATTCCTAGCATTCTATGCTTGATCAACCTGCTGGAAAGGACAGATGGAGATGTGAAAATAGCCTTAAACAAATTACATCAGCACAGAATGTTGGACCTAAAAAGTTTAGATAACATAAAACAGTGTAACATACAAAATAAATAGAGTTGATCAGACATAAGAAATAAATAGAGTTGATCAGACATAAGACTTGGTAGATAGTTTAGTAACTAAATATTTGCCTAATTTTGTCACTTTTAAAATGTGGAATTTAAAATCTAGAATAAGAGAATAAGAGACTAAGAGTTGATAAAATAATAAAAAAAAATTAAAAAAACTGTTCATTATCCCACCACCCCGGTGGTTCCTGAAAGTCTCTGCTCACTTGTTCTGCAGTAATGATGTCATATACATGATGGCTGCAGTAGTCACATTGGAATGTGGGGACCATTAGGAATGGTGAGATTTACCAGAGGAGCATTGTTCTTACATTGTCAACTTTCCTGCTTTTAGTCAATTTATTTTCAAATCACAGAGTTGGGCATATTGTCCCCTCTGCCTCTCTCGTCTGGTGATTATTACAGTGTATATATAGCTAAGAACTACATCTTGGGTCTCTGATATTTTTCAGTACATTTTTGTATACATATTTATTGATTTATATGAAGTGCTATATTCTTAAATTTGTTGTCCTTTCCCTGCAAACTCATAATTGGTGCTGAGCGAACCCGAACTCGAACTTTTTGGTACCCGGACCCGAACCTGAACTTTGCCTGAAAAGTTTGGGTGTGAGTTCGGTGTTCGGGCATTTAATAAAGCTTTTGAAAGGCTGCAGGGCAGTCAATCAAGAAGCTTTTAAGCTGTGTGCCCTTAGAAGCCATCACAGCCATGCCTACTAATGGAATGGCTGTGATTGGCCGGTGCATCATGTGACCCAGCCTCTATATAAGCTGGATCATGTGTAGCACCGCTCATCAGCTCTCAGTAGTAAAGAGACAGAAAGCAGGCAGCTGAAGTGAGGGACAGTGTTAGTGCGATTTTTTGTGGGTGCAATACACCATCTTTGCACCCCTGACACAGAAATATACTCATAAATCTGGCTGTTAAATCTGTGGGTGACCTACAGCAATTTTTTTTGTGGGTGCAATGCAACATTGTACTTTGTACCCCTGACACACAAATATAATAGTTAATCCGTCTGTTAGTTAGGTGCATGTCATATACCCATTTATTGCGTGAAGTACACCTGCACTGCATACGTGACAGGGAAATTGATATAGTTAATCTGTCTGTTAGTTCAGTGGGTGACCTCACAGAATGAGGAGAGCATCAAACAAGGGACATGGCCCTGGTGGTGGTTCTGCTGGGGTTGCTGGAGATCCTGTTGCAGGAAGAGGACGTGGTCGATCTGTGCCAGCTACACACACAAGTAAAAACCCTTCCTCAGGTGCGAGTAGGCGACAGAACCTGCAGCGGTATTTGGTCGGGGTGAATGTGGCTCTATGAATAGTGAGGCCTGAACAAGTACAGGCGATAGTAGATTGGGTTGCTGACAGTGGATCCAGTTCCTTCACATTGTCTCCCACCCAGTCTCCTGCTAAAAGACCACAGTTGGCACCTGCAGCCGATGTCTATCAGTCTTTCACCTCACCCCCTTGCAAATCAGCCAAGCAGTCTGAGCCCCAAGTCATGCAGCAGTCTCTTCTGCTTTTTGATGACTCTGTTAGCAGGGTTTCCCAGTGCCATCCACCTAGCCTTGCCCCAGAAGTGGAAGAGATTAAGTGCACCGATGCCCAACCACTTATATTTCAAGATGAGTACATGGGAGGACCAAATTTTCTAGGCCCAAAATACCGGTGTACGAATGGTGAGGCAAGAACAAGTAGAGGCGGTAGTAGATTGGGTGGCTGACAGTGCCTTCAGTTCCTTCACATTGTCTCCCACCCAGTCCCCTGCTGAAAGCGCAGAATTGTCACCTGCAGCCCATGGGCATCTGTCTTTTACCTCACCCCCTTGCAAATCAGCCAAGCAGTCTGAGCCAGCTACACGTGTTATTTTCTAGGCCCAAATACCGGTGTACGACTGGTGAGGCCAGTACAAGTAGAGGCGGTAGTAGATTGGGTGGCTGACAGTGCCTTCAGTTCCTTCACATTGTCTCCCACCCAGTCCCCTGCTGAAAGAGCAGAATTGTCACCTGCAGCCCATGGGCATCTGTCTTTTACCTCACCCCCTTGCAAATCAACCAAGCAGTCTGAGCCCCAAGTCATGCAGTAGTCTCTTATGCTTTTTAATGACTCTGCTGGCAGGGTTTCCGAGGGCCGTCCACATAGCCCTGCTCCAGAAGTGGAAGAGATTAAGTGCACTGATGCCCAACCACTTATATTTCAGGATGTGGACATGGGAGGAACACCGCAGCACATCTCTGATGATGACGAAACACAGGTGCCCACTGCTGCGGTTTTCTGCAGTGTGCAGACCGGGAAGGAGGGCAGGGGTGAAGAGTGGGTGGAAGATGATGTGGAGGATGATGAGGTCCTAGACCCCACATGGAATCAAGGTCATGCGAGTGACGTGTGCAGTTCAGAGGAAGAGGTGGTGGTCATACAGCACCAGCCACACAGCAAAAGTGGGAGCAGTGTGCAAAAGCAGACTGGCCGTCCCCTGGCCAGTACGCCTACTACTGCTTACCGCACCCAGGGACTGAGCACACCAAAGCCAGCTCCAAGGAGTTCCATGGCGGGACAGTTCTTCAGACAATGTGCTGACGACAAAACGCGAGTGGGTTGCACGCTGTGCAAACAGAGCCTGAAGCGAGGCATAAATGTTCTAAACCTGAGCACCACCTGCATGACCAGGAATCTAAATGGAAAGCACGAGCTGCAGTGGAGTAAACAACTCAAAAACCATGAAAGATCTCAGGCTCCTCCTGGTCCCTCTTCTGCTGCAGTCTCGGCCTTTTCCTCCCCCTCTGGAGTGACAGTGGCACTGCCACCCCGCAAACAGAGGATACGGCAGCAACGCCACCATGTCCGTCACTGTCACCAAGCATCTCCACAATGTCCCATGGAAGCGTTCAGCTGTCTATCTCCCAAACACTGAAAAGAGAGAAATTACCCCCCACCCACCCACGATCCCTAGCCCTGAATGCCAGCATTTCAAAATTCCTGGCCTTTGAAATGCTGTCATTCTGTCTGGTGGAGACGGAGACTTTTAAAAAACTTATGGCTTTGGCTGTCCCACAGTACGTGGTTCCTAGCCGTCACTACTTTTCCAGGCAAGCCATCCCCAGTCTGCACAACCAAGTGGCGGACAAAATTAGGTGTGCACTGCACAGCGCCATCTGTGGCAAGGTCCACATAACCACTGATACGTGGACCAGTAAGCACGGGCAGGGACATTATATCTCCCTAACTGCACGTTGGGTAAATGCAGAGGTGGCTGGGCCTGAGGCGGAGCTGTGGACGGGCATGGAACAATAGACCGATGAGTGGTTGGTGCCACTGAGCCTCCAGCCCAGCCTTGTGGTGTGCGATAAAGGGCGAAATATCGTAGCAGCTCTGGCCCTAGCCGGTTTGACGCACATACCTTGCCTGGCGCATGTGCTGAATTTGGTGGTGTAGAGGTTCCTGAAAAATTACCCCGATATGTCAGAGCTGCTGCCGTCTGTGTGCACTTTCGGTGTTCTCACCCTGCTGCTGCTCGCCTGTCTGCGCTGCAGTATAACTTCAGCCTTCCCGCTCACCGTCTCATATGCGACGTGCCCACAAGGTGGAACTCCACCTTGCACATGCCAGAGAGACTGTGCCAGCAGCAGCAGGTGATAGTGGAGTTTCAGCTGCAGCACGCACGGGTGAGTCACTCTGCGAAACAGCACCACTTCACCACCAACGAGTGGGTCTCCCTGCGGGACGTGTGTGCCATGTTGCGCTGTTTTGAGTACTCCACCAACATGGCCAGTGCTGATGACGCAGTCCTCAGCGTTACTATCCCACTTCTACACTCACCTAAAGAATTATTAGGAACACCATACTAATACGGTGTTGGACCCCCTTTTGCCTTCAGAACTGCCTTAATTCGAAGTGGCATTGATTCAACAAGGTGCTGATAGCATTCTTTAGAAATGTTGGCCCATATTGATAGGATAGCATCTTGCAGTTGATGGAGATTTGAGGGATGCACATCCAGGGCACGAAGCTCCCGTTCCACCACATCCCAAAGATGCTCTAATGGGTTGAGATCTGGTGACTGTGGGGGCCATTTTAGTACAGTGAACTCATTGTCATGTTCAAGAAACCAATTTGAAATGATTCGAGCTTTGTGACATGGTGCATTATCCTGCTGGAAGTAGCCATCAGAGGATGGATACATGTTCTCATTCTGTTTACGCCAAATTCGGACTCTACCATTTGAATGTCTCAACAGAAATCGAGAGTCATCAGACCAGGCAACATTTTTCCAGTCTTCAACAGTCCAATTTTGGTGAGCTCGTGCAAATTGTAGCCTCTTTTTCCTATTTGTAGTGGAGATGAGTGGTACCCGGTGGGGTCTTCTGCTGTTGTAGCCCATCCGCCTCAAGGTTGTGCGTGTTGTGGCTTCACAAATGCTTTGCTGCATACCTCGGTTGTAACGAGTGGTTATTTCAGTCAACGTTGCTCTTCTATCAGCTTGAATCAGTCGGCCACAAGGCATTTTTGCCCACAGGACTGCCGCATACTGGATGTTTTTCCCTTTTCACACCATTCTTTGTAAATCCTAGAAATGGTTGTGTGTGAAAATCCCAGTAACTGAGCAGATTGTGAAATACTCAGACCGGCCCATCTGGCACCAACAACCATGCCACGCTCAAAATTGCTTAAATCACCTTTCTTTCCCATTCTGACATTCAGTTTGGAGTTTAGGAGATTGTCTTGACCAGAACCACACCCCTAAATGCATTGAAGCAACTGCCATGTGATTGGTTGACTAGATAATTGCATTAATGAGAAATAGAACAGGTGTTCCTAATAATTCTTTAGGTGAGTGTATGTCTCCTTAAAAAAACGCTTTGAGCGATGATGGAAGAGGATGGGACACAGGAGGAAGAGGAGGAGGAAGAGGGATCATTTCCACGGTTATCAGGCCAGTCATTCACAAGTGGCTCGGTGGGTGGGTTCCTACACTAACTGAGGCCAGATAGACAACTGTCCAGCCACGGCATAGTTCTGGAGGGTGAGGTGTATGATGAGGAGGAGGAACCGTGTTCACAGCAGGGTGGCACCCAAAGCAGCTCATGGGCATCACTGGAGCATGGCTGGGGGATACAGAGGACACAGACAATACACCTTCCACAGAGGACAGCTTGCCGTTGCAACTGTCATGCTGCAGTGCCTGCGCAACGACCGCCGAGTTGCCCACATTCTAACCAGTGCTGATTACTGGGTGGCCACCCTGCTGGATCCCCGATACAAGGACAACGTGCCGTCCTTAATTCCGTCGGAAGATGCGCGAGTACAAGCGCACGCTGGTAGACACACTGCTGATGGGATTCCCACCTGACACCGGGAGCTCAGTGGAAGCACAAGGTGAAGGCAGAGGAGGAGGAACGCAGCTCGGGCACCGCCAGCACCTCAGAAGGGAGGCGTAGCATGGACAAAATGTAGAAAAGCTTTGTCAGTACGCCACAACAACCAGCACCACCAGCTGATATGGAACGTCTTAGCAGGAGGCAGCATTTCAGCAACATGGTGGAACAGTACGTGTGCACACGCCTACATGTACTGACTGATGGGTCTGCCCCATTCAAATTCTGGGTCTCCAAATTGGGCAAATGGCCTGAGCTTGCTCTTTACGCCTTGCTGCCAGTGTATTGTCCGAACGTGTGTTAAGCACGGCAGGGGTGTTGATCACAGACAAGCGCAGCCGCCTGTCCACAGCTAATGTGGACAAGCTCACTTTCATTAAAATTAACCAGGCATGGATCTCATAGGACTTGTCCGTACCTTGTGCTGAGTAGACAAGTATACCGGCCACACCCAGCCATTGTTACACTCCAGCGCGATTTCTCTTAGTTTTCTTTTTTATATTTCCCAATGTTTTGGGGTCTTCCCAAATATATAAAAAATAAAAAACAAATAAAAAAACTACAAAAATAGTGTTGGCTACCTCCTCTTTCTCCACCACCGCTTCCACCTACACTGCCACGTCTACAACCTCCTCAAGCTTCCTACTCCACTTTGACCTCCGCCTCCTAGTTCAAGATCATTATTTTTAACTTTTTTTTAATTCTATGTTATTTTAATTCATTTACATATCCGGATTTGTTTGCAGGGCAATTGTCCTGCTCTTACCCCTATTTTGATTCCTTTTGCAGTCCTCTAGCCCTTTCTATGACCTTTTTAGAGCCATTTTAGTGCCCGAAAGTTCAGTTCCCCATTGACTACAATGGGGTTCGGGGTCAAGTTCGGGTCCCGAACCCGGCTAATACTTTTTTTTACTATTTGTGATATGTACTAACACTTATAATAAAATAGCACAATTTGGCTCTATTTTTGTAGGTTTAGCATATATTATGTAATCTTAATGTATTTGTTTTGAAAAAGAGAACTCATGTAAACATGTGCCATATTGGCTAATGTAAAGCTAAATATGGTTAAAAAAATAACCCTTTTTGTTCAACACTTGCATTGTCATTTAGATCCTTT
The DNA here is from genome assembly GCF_905171765.1 of Bufo bufo. Classification (NCBI taxonomy): domain Eukaryota; kingdom Metazoa; phylum Chordata; class Amphibia; order Anura; family Bufonidae; genus Bufo; species Bufo bufo. The sequence continues at coordinate 375,266,318 of NC_053391.1, read as the reverse complement.
GTGAACAGGGAAATTAAGGACAACCATGTTGGTGCACTAAAAGATATCCCTTGCTACAAAATCATTTTATGTAACTTTATAATGCAACTATTTTGCTGAAATCCGTTCATGCATTTGTAATGTGTTTTGGCTAAACCAAAAGCTTCAACCTACAGTCCTTGTGCAGCTGCTCAAATCCAATTCTTGGCATTGTATGCAGAGCAGACTGGGGCTCATCAACTCACAGTCTCAAGGAAAGGAAATGATTAATAAATCATTGCAGATATTTATGGGGTAAATGTGGCGTTTATGCGCTAGGTGAGGTTATTACATGATTTGTGTTCCATGATGTGAGAGACCTTTGCATTCTGACCTGAATAAACCCACAGAGGAATACCCTATAACCTCCTTCTACTCACCCATTATTGTCATATCATATTGACATTTGCCTTCAGAAAACAAAGCTAGAAAACAGATGAAATGTGACATGATCTGGTAGACCACCGGATAATAGATTTTTTGCTTTCTGAGTTAACTTTCATGCCAGTTGTTATAAAGTGATTGCATAAAGGCACTACTTTGTAAAACATTACCTGCTATTTGTACCTTTACTTAATCAAATCAGGAAACTGGGCTTAAAGGCATACTATAGCTTAAGAAAAATAAGGTTCAAATCATTTTCTAATACCCGCTATTTTAACATGGTGGACTGTGGTTTTTATGTAGGTTAAAATTGTTTATACACATGCTGTTAATCCACATAGGTATCTACTGTCTATGGGTTACATTGAGTAGATACACAAAAAACTAAGCAAACTAAACAAATTGAACAGCAAATGTGTAATAACCACACATTTTAGTAATAGCCAAGAGTACAGCATAGATTGAAATTTCAGGAAAGGTCTTCTGTTACTGCAACATTGTGTAATAGCCTGGAATCTCACAAAAGATTAATGGGAGAAAAAGTCAGGTGGGGTAAGGTGTCTGGCAAAACCGGCCTTAGGAACGTATGAATTGTGCCACCACGCAGGGTGCATCACTCTGTGATAATGAAGGGTCACAACCCAGTTGATGAGCAGAACAGCTACAGTAGGTGCACTACTGTAGAGGATACAGTTAAAGCAGAGAAACAGGAAGAGTAGGATAGTGTGCACCAGTGATATAATGAGGCTTGAGGATGTAGGAAGTTTTAGAAAAAAAACAAAAGAGCACTTGCTCCTGAAGTATTTAGCATTTGGCTTTTGGAACATAGGAATGAATTTTCAGTTATTCATTTTTGGAAATTTTAAACATATGAAACTAATTCTGAAACATAACACCAGACTCTTCTACTTCCTATTTCTGTTACCAGGGATCCTTATTTAATTGCAACAACCAGGGGCGGATTGATAAAATAAAAGTGGCCCTGGAAAAAAAAGGCCCCCTATTTGTAGGCAGGTTTAAACTGACAGAAGATTAGCCAACATAAGTAGGTGGAGTCAACAAAATCACAGTGCAGCACAAAATACCATCTCAGCAGAACCAAATATCCCAGTGCTGCACAAAATACCTCCCCAGAAGCTGTCCTTCTCTAGTGGCAAGCCCCAGATTTCACGTTTGGCCCTCCTCTCCTCCAGTTGTCTCTAATTAAGATATGGAGCAGGGGGCTTAGGACCTGAGATGTGTGTCACAGCACTAATCCAACCCTACCTTCAGCATGCTGCTTGGTCTGCTCTATTAAGGATCTCAATAGTGCCCGCAGTAGTATGCTCCTCAAATAGCCAAGGAAAAAAATAAAAATAAAGCTGCTGTCTGAGGCACAGGTCTCAAAACGCTTCCAGCCTGCGGCCTGAGACGCATGTGTCCCTTCACCATTTGTATCCTGCCTATATTGAGCCTCCAATAAGACATTATAATGTGAGGCACTAGTTAGACAAATAGTAAAGACTACCCAAATTTTATTAATAGAAATATAATAAAAATGTATGAATAAAATAATCTACACAATACAGCACAAGAGGAACATCTAAGTAGCACAGAAATACAGTATGTGTGGGTGGCCAGAGAGTATGGAAGGTGCACTGCATTGATATATAAATCCATAACCAAGGATAATCAAAGATGGGGTGCAGTATACCAGGCGGTCACCAAACCTACCTCCTCAAAATAAAAATAAAGTAGTCCATAGATATACTCAGAAGAAGCAATTAAATAAATAAATAAATGGTAGCGATGATCGAGCATGCTCGCCTGAACACCTGGTCGGCTCAAGCATCTTGATGCTCGGCACATGGCGGTACAGCACCTACGTTAGTGGCTCCAAACCCCACTTCTTCTCCTACTCCGCCTCCTCCTCCACTTCCACATCCGATTTATCTGCGTGCAGCACCAGTCAGTCATCAGTCGGTAGCTGGAAGCAGTGTAGCACTGCAGTGGGGAAGTGGCAACAGGCCGCGCTGAAGCTGATATATTTAGGGGACAAACAGCACACCGCTGCAGAGCTGTGGCAGGGGATAAGAGACCAAACTGAGCTGTGACTCTCGCCACTCAACCTAGAACCAGGCATGGTTGTGTCTGATAATCTCTTGGTGGCGGCTTTGTAGCTCGACTAGCTCACACACATCCCATGCCTAGCCCACGTATTAAACTTAGTGGTTCAGCGTTTTCTCAAAACCTACCCCAACTTGCCTGAGCAATTTGCCTCAGCTACTGGTGAAGGTGCGCCGCATGTGTGCGCATTTCCACAAGTCATCGATAGCTTCAGTCGGTCTGTCAACGCTGCAGCAGTGCTTGAAATTTCCAGCTCGCCGGCTGTTGTGCGACATGAGCATGTGCTGGAACTCCACATTCCACATGTTGGCCAGGGTTTGTGAGCAGCAGAGGGCAGTAGTGGAATACCAGCTGCAACATGATCGTCGCCATTCCAGTCAGCTTCCGCTATTCACAAGCGAGGAGTGGGCATGGATATCTGACCTCTGTGAGGTTTTAAGATACTTTGAGAAATCAACAAGGATGGTGAGCGGCGATAACGCTATTATCAGCGTTTATCAGCGTAACCATCTGTGTCTACTCAAACGCTCTCTGCTCACAATTAAGGACGACGCTTTGCATGTGGAAGAGGTGGAAATGGGGGAAGACATTACACAGGGTGATAGCCAGACCACCCTCAATTCATCTTCTCAGCGCGAATTGGACGATGCAGAGGAGGAGGAGCAGGAGACATTTGCCTCCGCTACAGAGGGTAGTACCCATGGAAGTTTATATCCATCCTTCAACGTGGGTGGGCAGAAGAGGAGGAAGAGGATGAGGAGATTGAGAGTGATCCTCCTGATGACAACAGTGAAGTCTTGCCTGTTAATACTCTGGCACACATGGCTGACTTCATGTTATGCGCACATTATATGCAATTTAGACAACAAGGATTACTGGTTGCTCACCCTTCTCGACCCCAGCTACAAAGAGAACTTCTTATCTCTCATTCCTCTGGTGGAGAGGATGAGCAAAATGGTGCAATACCAGAAGATCCTTGTTGAAAAACTCCAAAAATTTCCATCTGACAATGCTAGCGGCAGAGTCCGTAGTTCCTTGGCCAACCGAGGAGGGGAGACAAGGGGAACACACAGCAGTTACAACAGAGGCAGGGCAACACTCTCCAAAGCCTGGGATAGTTTCATGACACCCCACCAGCACCCTGAATATGCTGACAGTCAGGTTGACTCTTATAAAAATTAACAAGGCCTGGATTGACCATGACCTCTCGACTCCACCAGAGGAAAGCTGATGAACATAAAGGCACTCTAAACTGTATTCCCACACACCCCTTCCACCACAAACAATGGTATATGGTTGAATCTTCCTTTTCTCATCCTCCTTCTCCTCTTTCATCATATCAACAAAGTATGGTATCAGGTTATTATATTCCGATTTGATGGAAACATATTTCTATGGGATTTTCTGTATAAAAATACAAAGATTGTGTGAATGTTACAATGATCTATAAAAAGTAATGTACAGATGTCTATAATCTTAAAAGGGTTTCCTGTGACTTTAAAAATAAATATTTTTAGACATCAAATTAAATGTATTCCAGTATGAAATTTCATGAATGATAGCAATTTTTATATTTGAACAATCACATTTAATAAATGATATATAATATTTTCATTGCTTATGATTTTGTGCTTTTATATTGGGCAGTTATCAACATCATTATTGTGATCAAACCTGTAGAACACAATAAACTAGTAACCCAAGTGTCTTTAATAAGCTGTATTTGATTGTCTCTGTACCACTGTATAATATATACAGACTCTCCAATGACTGACACAGTGGTAAATGTAGTAAAAAATTGATCTAGGCCTACCCTAGGTGATTACAGACCTGTAAGTCTGATATCTATAATTAGTAAGATGTTTGAGGGACTGCATACAGGTTTAATATTATAATTGATAGCCAACATGGATTATAAAACTGGCTACTGGAATATAATCTGGTTTCATGAGAACATAAATAGCAACCTGAATCGAGAGGTAACCTTGTACATATACATGTTTTTTTTACCTATGTTGTATTCTTTACCTCATAGATGCATAAAGTATGAACTATAGTCAAATGGTTAAAAAAATAAAAATGTTTGATTTATTGTGGATGTCATTGCAAGAAAGGTGTGGTCAATGATTCATAGTTAGAATGGTTATGCCAAGGTCCAATGCTTGGACAAAAATTACTGTATTTTTGCCCTATAAGATGCACCTGCCCATAAGACACACCTAGATTTTAGGAGGAGGAAAATAAGAAAAAAATATTTTTGATCACACCTCCAATGTTAATCAGACCTCAGCTCAGACCTCTAATGTTAATAAGACCTCAGCTCAGACCCCCAATGTTAATTAGATCTCCGCTCATACCCCCAGTGTTAATCATACCTCAGCTTATGCCCTCAATGTTATTCAGACCTCAGCTCAGACACCCAATCAGACTCCCAATGTTAATCAGACCTCAGATTAGACCCCCAATGTTAATGAGATCTGAGCTCAGACTCTCAATCAGACTCCAAATGTTAATCAGACCTCAGATCAGACAAAAAAAATGAATAAACAAATCAACTCACATCTTCTTCTCTGGACTGCGCCATCACTCGGGAGATCCAGCCTTCTTCCTGCTGAACTGTGCTGTGATCCAACATTTCACAGCATGAGGTCACAGAACACGCCAACGTCCTCACGCTGTGTGCATGTCACAGCACAGTGTGAGATGCAGGCAGAAGAGACTAGGGAGCTGTGAGTACAGAGCCAATACAAAGAGTGCTATATTAACTGCTCCCTGGTCCTACTGTAAGACACACTGACATTTTTCCCTCACTGATTAGAGAAAAATGCATCTTATAAGGCGAAAAATATGGTATTCTATAAGTGGTACAAAGCATGAAATTAATAGCACTAATCATGCATTTGGAGATGACATCAATCTATGTAATGTTATACGTAGTGTAGTGTAATAAGAGAAGTATAATGCCGTTGATGGAAAATGTTCAAAAATTACAAGCTGATCTACATAATCTAATATCGGCTAATATCTAATGTGGCTTTCTGTTCCAGCTTATAAGGTCAGCAGGATACCTTCATATAGAATAAAGACCAAACTAACTATGTATGGTAACTTTTATACAGGGTGGCCCGCTAAAAATTAGCCTGCCTCCAGCGATAGTATGACAAGTAAACGAGCAACTGGATAGTTTTTTTTTTAATTAGCCACAAGTCACAAAAGATGCTGAAAGTGGTCCTCGTTCACGTCTATGCATCCTTGGGCATGTTGGATTAGGTTGGCTGATACTGCTTGTGATGCTGCGGATAGTGTTTGTGATGTTTTCCTTGAATTCATCCAAGGTATGCGGATTGTTAGTGTACACTTTCTGTTTTAAATTTCTCCACAGATAAAAATCGCAAGTGGACAAGTTTGGAGAACGTGGTGGCCATAACCTCTTGGTCACAGTTTGCTCCTCCGTAAACAGTTCATGACCCAGTGCCAGTGAGTGACGTGAAGTGTGACATGTTGCCCCATCTTGTTGGAAAAAGCAGGACATTTTTTCTTCTGCAGCATCACTGTTGAAGAGCTGCAAGCAGTATCAGCCAACATAATCCAACGCATTTATTATTGCGCTAAAGTTATTGTAAGGGAGTTTGAATGGGTTAAAAAGATTATGCTTTACAAATATTTGTCTAATTTGGACAGTAACATGACACATATGAAGATCATTATTCATTAGTGCCATATGGTATATAACAATGCATTAAAGTTCAATCAATTTAAAGGGGTCGTCCAACCAGGAAAAAATTATTTAGAAAACAGCTTAGAATTTTCATAAAGCCAGACTCACCTTAATGATTCTTCACCACTCTGGTTCTCATGCTTCCTGGGTCCCCCATCAGTCTCTATGTGGATATGTGATTGGCTACCAATGTTTGTAACCAGCAGGGAAAGTACTGTAAGTATAGACTGACGGGGGACTTGGGAAGCATCAGAACCAAAGTGGGGTTGGTGAGGTGAGTATAACTTCTGTTGCTATTTTAGACTAGTGTAGGCTTTTTTTTTTTTGCAGTTCCACTCTTGTCCTTCGGCTGTGTCTACTATTGCAGCTCCGATCTATTTAAGTGAAAGGGGCTGACCTGGAGTAACAAACATAGCCCATCAGTAGTGATTCGTCAAAAAAAAAATAAAAAAAACTGAGTACAGCCTTTTTTTTACAATCTGTTGTATATTATATCTGCATTATTTAGGGAGTGGAGCTCTTATTCTGTCAGAATTCATATTATAGGGCACTGTTTTATGAGATATTTATATGTTTATTTTATTAAGGCATTTTATAGTATATATTTTTGCAGTGTATAGCACTAGGCAACAATGTGCTATTAGGCTAACCATCACTTTTATTTGGGCACCACACTTTATGGCACTTGCTGTATAAATAGACACCATATGATATATTTGTACGCTATATGACTGTACACTATGTTGAGGTATGTGTAGAAAATAGTTTGTTAAATTATATAGAGCGATGAGTTTCCTTCACATGCAATCAAATCTGCAAATGCAGACTAATTCCTTTATATAAGAGTGGTTCCAAAAACTAGAAGGAGAATATGGGGGACATTTACGAAGACCGGAATTTGAAATGCCAGGCTTAATCTCTCTCTGCTCACATCTGATGTAACACAATTAATAAAACTGCATGCCTATCAATAGTGATGGACGAACATCAGCTGATCAAATGTTCGCGAACAGCGGCAAGCCCCATTGACTTTAATGGCAGGCTAACCTGAAAAACCTTCAGGTCATATTTGCAGCCAAATATTATACTTACTAGAAGTGCACAAATAGTCCCACAACATGGACAGTGACATACCAGAGGGGGATCATTGGCAAAAATTCCCACAAAAATATGTATTTTACTCAGGGGCCTTTTTATGCGTCTTAAAGGGAAACTCTCAAAAATGTGCCCTGTTGGAGCCGAGAAAATGTTTATTTTAGGCCACAGGAGTACAGGCCCCAAAAATTAGGCATTTACCTGACAGAAAAGAACTTGTGATGATGTGTCTGGAGGTACATTAGGAGGTCACTGGATAAAAATTTAACTGTAGGCCAGTGGAGTACAGGCCCCAAGAATTAGGCATTCACCTGATAGAAAAGAACTTGTTATCATGTGGCTGGAGGTACATTAGGCGATCGCTGGATACAAATTTTACTGTCGGCCAGTACAGGTCCCAAAAATTAGGCATTCACCTGACAGAAAAGAACTTGTGATGATGTGGCTGGAGGTACATTAGGTGGTCACTGGATACAAATTTCACTGTAGGCCACGGGAGTACAGGCCCCAAAAATTAGGCATTCACCTGACAGAAAAGAACTTGTGATGATGTGGCTGGAGGTACATTAGGCGGCCACTGGCTAAAAATGTTACTGTAGACCAGTACAGGCCCAAAAAATTTGGCATTTACCTGACAGAAAAGAACTTGTGATGATGTGGCTGGAGGTACATTAGGCGATCGCTGGATACAAATTTTACTGTCGGCCAGTACAGGCCCCAAAAATGAGGCATTCACCTGACAGAAAATAACTTTTGATGATGTGGCTGGAGCTACATTAGGAGGTCACTGGATAAAAATTTAACTGTAGGCCACAGGAGTACAGGCCCCAAAAATTAGGCATTCACCTGACAGAAAAGAACTTGTGATGATGTGGCTAGAGGTACATTAGGTGATCGCTGGATACAAATTTTACTGTCGGCCAGTACAGGCCCCAAAATTTAGGCATTCACCTGACAGAAAAGAACTTGTGATGATGTGGCTGGAGGTACATTAGGTGGTCACTGGATAGAAATTTCACTGTAGGCCACGGGAGTACAGGCCCCAATAATTAGACATTCACCTGACAGAAAAGAACTTGGAATGATGTGGCTGGAGGTACATTAGGTGGTCACTGGATACAAATTTCACTGTAGGCCACGGGAGTACATGCCCCAAAATTTAGGCATTCACCTGACAGAAAAGAACTTGTGATGATGTGGCTGGAGGTACATTAGGTGGTCACTGGATACAAATTTCACTGTAGGCCACGGGAGTACAGGCCCCAAAAATTAGGCATTTACCTGACAGAAAAGAACTTGTGATGATGTGGCTGGAGCTACATTAGGAGGTCACTGGATAAAAATGTAACTGTAGGCCACTGGAGTACAGGCCCCAAAAATTAGGCATTCACCTGACAGAAAAGAACTTGTGATGATGTGGCTAGAGGTACATTAGGCGATCGCTGGATACAAATTATACTGTCGGCCAGTACAGGCCCCAAAAATTAGGCATTTACCTGACAGAAAAGAACTTGTGATGATGTGGCTGGAGGTACATTAGGCGGCCACTGGCTAAAAATTTTACTGTAGACCAGTACATGCCCCAAAAATTAGGCATTCGCCTGAAAGAAAATAACTTGTGATGATGTGGCTAGAGGTACATTAGGCGGTCACTGGATACAAATTTTACTGTCGGCCAGTACAGGCCCCGAAAATTAGGCATTCACCTGACAGAAAAGGTTTTTATGCCGCTGTATATACATAAGACAAGGACCATTCTTTGTTCTGGGTGGTGGCGGATATGTTTGGGCTGGCATGAGGAAATTCAACTACGCGTGGTTGTCAAAGGTGTTGAATTCCTCCGAGATCCATGCCTCATAATTTTTTAGAAATGTGAGGTAGTCCACACTGTCGTGAGCTAGGCGAGTGCGCTTATCGGTCACAATTCCTTTCGGACAGGACACTCGACGAGGGGCTAGCCAAGAGTTCCATGGAAAATTGTGCCAGCTCTGGCCACAGGTCAAGCCTGCACATCCAGTAGTCCTGGGGTTCCTCGCTTCTCAGAGCGTTTACATTGGCCTGTAACCCGATGTAGTCGGACACCTGTTGGTCTAGGCGTTCCTTGAGGCTGGATCCGGAGGGCTGCTGTCAATGGGTTGGCTGAAAGAATGATCTCATATCCAAAGTGACCAACACATCTTTAAACCGCCCTCTTCTTGCAGGCGACGTAGGATTGGTACCCGCACATGTTCCTTGCCAGCGCCTGCAACAGCAGAATGCAGCATCTCTTGCAGCAAGGCCTGGAAATGCTGCATTCTGCCAGCCCTCTGTGATCTAAGTACGTTGCCACCCAGTACTGGTCCTTACCCTTTATGCTTTTTATACGGGGTCCCTCTTCAAACACTGGAGCTAAATTAGAAGCGGAGGAGCTCCCTGGCTCCTGCTCATCGTCCAGGAGAATGTCGTCCTCGGTCTCCTCCCCCCAGACACGGACAACACCAGGGATCCCCAAAAAGTTTAAAGTCCCACTCAAACCCTGCTCTTGTTGCTCCTCCACCTCCTCCCTCCAGCCACCATCCTCCTCTGACTCCTCTTCAGACTCCTGCTGACTTGTCTCACATGGAGTAGCCCCCCCTGGGAATTCATTCAGCATTGCGACTTCTTCATTTTCCAGCTCCTGCTCCTCGACGGCTTGATCAATGACACGACGCAATGCATGCTCCAGAAAGAAGGTGTAAGGTATGATGTTACTGATGTTGCCCTGGTTGCGACTGACCAGTTTGATAATCTCATCAAATGGCCGCAGAAGTCTGCTGGAGCAGCCTATCAAGCATATACGAGGTGGAGTTCCAGCGCGTCGGGCTGTCACAAATCAGACGTCTGACGGGCAAGTGTTGTCGTCAGCAAGGTGTAAAATCTTCTAAAATGGCCAGAGATTTTCCTGGCCTGCCGCAAAACGTCCTGGATTCCGGGATATTTAGCAACGAATCGCTGCACGACTAAGTTCAGGATGTGTGCCATGCACGGCATTTTGCCCTGTTTCAACGTGCTCAGCAGATTGGCACCATTGTCGCACACCACTTTACCAACTGTCAAATTGAGCGGGGTTAGCCACTGATCGGTCTGTAACTGCAGAGCTGAAAGCAGTGTAGGCCCAGTGTGGCTCTTGGCTTCCAGGCACAACAGCCGCAGCACAGCATGGCAACATCTCACCTGGCACTTCGAATAGGTTTTGGGGAGCTTGGGGGGATGCAGCGGAAGAGGCGGTAGCAGTGGAAAAGGAGGAGTCAGTCGAGGAGGAGACGGAGGATGGAGTAGGAGGAGGAGAATAATAGGAAGGCCTGCATTCAATCCTTGGCGGTACCACCAAAATCCACACAGGAGCCACGGGTTACATGCTTGACGGCTGTCAGAAGGTTCACCCAGTGGGCAGTAAAAGTTATGTACCTTCCCTGCCCGTGTTTGCTAGACCACGTGTCTGTGGTCAGATGTATCTTGGCATCGACAATGTGTGCAAGAGATATCTATTCACTTGCCACTAAACGTGGCCATATAGCTCTGGGATGCCTTTCTGGGAGAAATATTTCCTTTCTGGGACCTTCCATTGCGGTCTGCCAATGGCCACAAATTTTCTAAAAGCCCCCGAGTCCACCAGTTTATATGGCAGTAGTTGGTGGCCTAGAAGTTCCGAGAAGCCAGCGGTCAGCCGTTGGGCAAGGGGGTTATCTGACGTCATCAACTTCTTCCGCTCGTACATTTGGGCCACGGAAGCCTGCCTTCTGCCAGCTGAACGCGACAACGGCACGGTGGAAGGTGGAGTGGAAGACAAATGGGAGGAAAGAGGAGAAGGAGAAGAGGCAGGACGTGGAGCGCCGGGAGTGTGGCTTTGTGGGTTCTGATGGCGTTTTTCCCACTGGGCTCAGTGATGGGAGGCCAGGTGCCTTCTTAAGGTGGTCATCCCTAGGTGAGTGTTGGGCATACCGCGACTTATACGTTGACAGCACAGGCTGCAGATGTCAACACTATTGTCACCAGCTGACATGTTAAAAAAAGCCCAGACTGCGAAACCATGTGCCAGCGTCCTTGGAGCGCCAGAAGTGACCGTGCATGGTGGATGGCTCGCTCCAGATACATTTGCAGTCTGCTTTTTACCTCCTGTGCCCTGCGAGCTCTGCCTGCTTCTCCTCCTTTTCCTCCCTCTCTGCTGCTCCGTCTCTACCTCTAAACTCTACTCCTCTTGCTCTCTTGTGGGCACCCACTGACATTTGAGATCTTGGAGTAGGCAGCAACAGCGGGGACCTCTCTCCTTGGGCTAGTCTGGGTACTGTCTTTAGATCGCTGGGTGGCGGCCGTTGCTACCTTCTCTTCCTCATCCAATGTCAAGAATGGCTGCACATTGGTAAGGTCTGGGAATGGATGTGAAAATAATTCCTCTGACTCGAGTGGAGGGGCTATGGTGGTGATGGTGTCTTTAGGGGTGCACACAGCAGAGAGTGAGGAGGGTGCAGATACAGAAGATGAGGAGGATGCAGAAGCGGAAGGCTGAATGAGCCACTCAACCAACTCTGGTGTGCCTTTTGAAGTAATCGCATGCGCCTTCTCCAACTTCCCACTTAGGCTCCGGCCTGGTACACCTCCCCGACCCCTACCACCCCTGCGGAATGGCATGCCTCTTCCTCTGCCTGTCATTTGAAAAATGACCCTGTGCCTAAGTCCGTAGAGAAGAGCATAATTTGTGGAAGCAGGCATATCGCAGGCCTCAATCAATATGTGCTGGAAGCAGGTATATCAAACCCCTTAATCAGTATTTTGTGGAAGCAGGTATATCAATCCCCTTAATCATTATTTTGTGGAAGCTGGTATATCAATCCCCTTAATCAATATTTTGTGGAAGCAAGTATATCACATGCCTCAATTAATATTTGGTGGAAACAGGTATATCAAACCCCTTAATCAGTATTTTGCAGAAACAGGTATCTCGCAGGCCTCAATCAATATTTGGTGGAAGCAGGTATCTCGCAGGCCTCAATCAGTATTTTGTGGAAGCATGTATATCAATCCACTTAATCAGTATTTTGTGGAAGCAGGTATATCGTAGACCTCAATCAGTATTTTGTAAAAACAGGTATATCAAACCCCTTAATCAGTATTTTGTGGAAGCAGGTATCTCGCAGGCCTCAATCAGTATTTTGTGGAAGCAGGTATCTCGCAGGCCTCAATCAGTATTTTGTCAAAGCAGGTATTTTTCAGGCCTCAATCAATATTTTGTGGAAGCAGGTACACCAAACCCCTTATTCAATATTTTGTGGAAGCAGGTTTCTCACAGGCCTCAATCAATATTTGGTGGAAACAGGTATATCAAACCCCTTAATCAGTATTATTTGGAAGCAGGTTTATTGCAGGCCTCAATCTGTAATTAGTGGAAGCAGGTATATCAATCCCCTTAATCAGTATTTTTGGAAGCAGATATATCGTAGGCCTCAATCAATATGTTGTAGAAGCAGGTATATCAAACACCCTAATCAGTATTTTGTGGAAGCAGGTATCTCGCAGGCCTCAATCAATATTTGGTGGAAGCAGGTATATCAATCCCCTTATTCAATATTTTTGGGATGCAGGTATATCGCAGACATCCATCAGTTTTTTGTGGAAACAGCCAGGTATATCAAACCCCTCAATCAGTATTTTGTGGAAGCAGGTATATTAAATCCCTTAATCAGTATTTTGTGGAAGCCGGTATCTCGCAGACCTCAATTAATATTTGGTGGAAGCAGAAATATCAATCCTCTTAATCATTATTTTTTGGTAGCAGGTATATTGCAGACCTCAATCAGTTTTTTTGTGAAAGCAGGTATATCAAACTCCTTAATCAGTATTTTGTGGAAGCAGGTATATCGCAGTCCTCATTCAATATTTTGTGGAAACAGCCAGGTATATCAAACCCCATAATCAGTATTTTGTGGAAGCAGGTATCTCGCATGCCTCAATCAATATTTTGTGGAAGCATGTATATCAATCCCCTTAATCAGTATTTTGTGGAAGCAGGTATATCGCAGGCATTAATCAATATTTGGTGGAAACAGGTATGTCAAACCTCTTAATCAATATTTTATAGTAGTAGGTATATCAAACCCCTTAATCAGTATTTTGTGGAAGCAGGTATCTCTCAGGCCTCAATCAATATTTTGTGGAAGCAGGTATATCAATCCCCGTAATCATTATTTTTTGGAAGCAGGTATATCGCAGACCTCAATCAGTTATTTGTGGAAACAGCCAGGTATATCAAACCCCTTAATCAGTATTTTGTGGAAGCAGGTATATCGCAGTCCTCATTCAATATTTTGTGGAAACAGCCAGGTATATTAAACCCCCTAATCAGTATTTTGTGGAAGCAGGTATCTCGCATGCCTCAATCAATATTTTGTGGAAGCACGTATATCAATCCCCTTAATCAGTATTTTGTGGAAGCAGGTATATCGCAGACCTTAATCAATATTTGGTGGAAACAGGTATATCAAACCCCTTAATAAATATTTTGCAGTAGTAGGTATCTCACAGGCCTCAATCAGTATTTAGTGGAAGCAGGTATATCAATCCCCTTAATCAATATTTTGTGGAAGCAGGTATATTACAGGCCTCATTCAATATTTGGTGGAAAAATGTATATCAAACCCCTTAATCAATATTTTGTTGAAGCAGGTATATCAAACCCCTTAATCAGTATTTTGTGGAAGCAGGTATCTCACAGGCCTCAATCAGTATTTAGTGAAAGCAGGTATATCAATCCCCTTAATCAGTATTTTGTGGAAGCAGGTATATCGTAGGCCTCAATCAGTATTTTTTGGAAGCAGGTATATCAATCCCCTTAATTAGTATTTTGTGGAAGCAGGTATCTCGCAGGCCTCAATCAGTATTTTTTGAAAGCATGTATATCAATCCCTTTAATAAGTATTTTGTGGAAGCAGGTATATCGTAGGCCTCAATCAATATTTTGTGAAAACAGGTACATCAAACCCCTTAATCAGTATTTTGTGGAAGCAGGTATATCAATCCCCTTAATCAGTATTTTGTGGAAGCAGGTATATCGCAGGCCTCAATCAATATTTGGTGGAAACAGGTATAGCAAACCCTTTAATCAGTATTTTGTGGAAGCAGGTATATTGCAGGCCTCAATCAATATTTTGTGGAAGCAGGTATATAAATCCCCTTAATCAGTATTTTGTGGAAGCAGGTATATCGCAGTCCTCATTCAATATTTTGTGGAAACAGCCAGGTATATTAAACCCCCTAATCAGTATTTTGTGGAAGCAGGTATCTCGCATGCCTCAATCAATATTTTGTGGAAGCACGTATATCAATCCCCTTAATCAGTATTTTGTGGAAGCAGGTATATCGCAGGCCTTAATCAATATTTGGTGGAAACAGGTATATCAAACCCCTTAATAAATATTTTGTAGTAGTAGGTATCTCACAGGCCTCAATCAGTATTTAGTGGAAGCAGGTATATCAATCCCCTTAATCAGTATTTTGTGGAAGCAGGTATATTACAGGCTTCAATCAATATTTGGTTGAAAAATGTATATCAAACCCCTTAATCAATATTTTGTTGAAGCAGGTATATCAATCCCCTTAATCAGTATTTTGTGGAAGCAGGTATATCGTAGGCCTCAATCAATATTTTTTGGAAGCAGGTATATCAATCCCCTTAATTAGTATTTTGTTGAAGCAGGTATCTCGCAGGCCTCAATCAGTATTTTTTGAAAGCATGTATATCAATCCCTTTAATCAGTATTTTGTCGAAGCAGGTATATCGTAGGCCTCAATCAATATTTTGTGAAAACAGGTACATCAAACCCCTTAATCAGTATTTTGTGGAAGCAGGTATATCAATCCCCTTAATCAGTATTTTGTGGAAGCAGGTATATCGCAGGCCTCAATCAATATTTGGTGGAAACAGGTATATCAAACCCCTTAATAAATATTTTGTAGTAGTAGGTATCTCACAGGCCTCAATCAGTATTTAGTGGAAGCAGGTATATCAATCCCCTTAATCAGTATTTTGTGGAAGCAGGTATATTACAGGCTTCAATCAATATTTGGTTGAAAAATGTATATCAAACCCCTTAATCAATATTTTGTTGAAGCAGGTATATCAATCCCCTTAATCAGTATTTTGTGGAAGCAGGTATATCGTAGGCCTCAATCAATATTTTTTGGAAGCAGGTATATCAATCCCCTTAATTAGTATTTTGTTGAAGCAGGTATCTCGCAGGCCTCAATCAGTATTTTTTGAAAGCATGTATATCAATCCCTTTAATCAGTATTTTGTCGAAGCAGGTATATCGTAGGCCTCAATCAATATTTTGTGAAAACAGGTACATCAAACCCCTTAATCAGTATTTTGTGGAAGCAGGTATATCAATCCCCTTAATCAGTATTTTGTGGAAGCAGGTATATCGCAGGCCTCAATCAATATTTGGTGGAAACAGGTATAGCAAACCCTTTAATCAGTATTTTGTGGAAGCAGGTATATTGCAGGCCTCAATCAATATTTTGTGGAAGCAGGTATATCAAACCCCTTGTTCAATATTTTGTGGAAGTAGGTATCTCACAGGTCTCAATCAATATTTGGTGGAAGCAGGTATATCAAACCCCCTCATCAGTATTTTGTGGAAGTAGGTATCTCGCAGGCCTCAATCAATATTTGGTGGAAGCAAGTATATCAATCCCCTTAATCAGTGTTTTGTAGAAGCAGGTATATCGCAGGCCTCAATCTGTTATTTGAGGAAGCAGGTATATAAATCCCCTTAATCAGTATTTGGTGGAAGCAGCTATATAAATCCCCTTAATCATTATTTTTTGGAAGCAGGTATATCGCAGACCTCAATCAGTTTTTTGTGGAAACCGGTATATCAAACTCTTTAATCAATATTTTGTGGAAGCAAGTATATTGCAGGCCTCAATCAATATTTGGTGGAAGCAGATATATCAATCCCCTTAATCATTATTTTTTGGAAGCAGGTATATCGCAGACCTCAATCAGTTTTTTGTGGAAACAGCCAGGTATATCAAACCCCTCAATCAGTATTTGGTGGAAACAAGGTATATCAAACCCCTTAATCAATATTTTGTGAAGCAGGTATATCAAACCCCTTAATCAGTATTTTGTGGAAGCAGGTATCTCGCAGGCCTCAATCACTATTTTGTGGAAGCAGGTATATCAAACCTTTTAATCAGTATTTTGTGGAAGCAGGTATATCAAACACCTTAATCAGTATTTTGTGGAAGCAGATATATCGTAGGCCTCAATCAATATTTTGTGGAAGCAGGTATATCCAACCCCTTAATCAGTATTTTGTGGAAGCAGGTATATCGTAGGCCTCAATCAATATTTTGTGGAAGCAGGTATATCAAACCCCTAATCAGTATTTTGTGGAAGCAGGTATCTCGCAGGCCTCAATCAATATTTGGTGGAAGCAGGTATATCAAACCCCTTAATCATTATTTTTTGGAAGCAGGTATATCGCAGACCTCAATTAGTTTTTTGCGGAAACAGCCAGGTATATCAAACCCCTTAATCAGTATTTTGCGGAAACAGGTATCTCTCAGGCCTCAATCAATATTTGGTGGAAACAGGTATATTAAACCCCTTAATCAATATTTTGTGAAGCAGGTATATCAAACCCCTTAATCAGTATTTTGTGGAAACAGATATATCGTAGGCCTCAATCAATATTTTGTGGAAGCAGGTATATCAAACCCCTAATCAGTATTTTGTGGAAGCAGATATATATCGTAGGCCTCAATCAATATTTTGTGGAAGCAGGTATATCCAACCCCTTAATCAGTATTTTGTGGAAGCAGGTATATCGTAGGCCTCAATCAATATTTTGTGGAAGCAGGTATATCAAACCCCTAATCAGTATTTTCTGGAAGCAGGTATCTCACAGGCCTCAATCAATATTTGGTGGAAGCAGGTATATCAAACCCCTTAATCATTATTTTTTGGAAGCAGGTATATCGCAGACCTCAATCAGTATTTTGTGGAAGCAGGCATATCGCAGGCCTCAATAAATATTTGGTGGAAGCAGCCAGGTATATCAAACCCCCTAATCAGTATTTTGTGGAAGCAGGTATCTCGCAGGCCTCAATCAATGTTTGGTGGAAGCAGGTATATCAATCCCCTTCATCAGTATTTTATGAAAGCAGGTATATCGTAGGCCTCAATCAATATTTTATGGTAGCAGGTATATCAAACCCCCAATCAGTATTTTGTGGAAGCAGGTATCTCGCAGGCCTCAATCAATGTTTGGTGGAAGCAGGTATATCAATCCCCTTAATCTTTATTTTGTGGAAGCAGGTATATCGCAGCCCTCAATCAGTATTTTGTGGAAGCAGGCATATCGCAGGCCTCAATAAATATTTGGTGGAGGCAGCCAGGTATATCAAACCCCCTAATCAGTATTTTGTGGACGCAGGTATCTCGCAGGCCTCAATCAATGTTTGGTGGAAGCAGGTATATCAATCCCCATAATCTTTATTTTGTGGAAGCAGGTATATCGCAGCCCATTAATCAGTATTTTGTGGAAGCAGGTTTATCGCAGCACTCAATCAATATTTGGTGGAAGCATGTATATCGAACTCGTTAATCACTATTTTGTGGAAGCAGGTATATCACACCCCTGAATTTTTTTTTTTGCCACAACAGTTATATCACACCACCCTGTTTATTTGGGGCAGCAGGTATATCGCAGCCCTCAATCAGTATTTTGTGGAATAAGGTATATCACACCCCTCAATCAGTTTTTTGGGGGGCGCGCTTGTCCCTCTATATAGCTGCGGTATCGCCACAGAACCGCACACAACTGCTGCACAATACAAATGCTCTATATACTTTCTATGTTAGAAATTATGTTATAGGTATATCACACCCCTTAATCAGTTTTTTTGGGGGCAACAGGTATATTACACTCGTTGCAATTAGTTGTTCCAATAGCATTTGTCCCTCTGTATAGCTGTGGTATCTCAGCAGAACCACACACAACTGCTGCACAATACAAATGCACTATAATATACTTTCTATGTTAGGAAGTATGTATAAGTATGTCACACTCCTCAGTATATCACACCTATTGTTAGCACACCTATACCAGTCCTTAAAAGGACTTTTGTCACCCTATTAGCTAGCGTTTGGTGTCCCTAACAGCCTGTCCCTGCTCCACAAAGCAACCTCTCCCTACACTGGCAAAACACAGAATGTAAAATGGCTGCCAGATCGGGTTCTGTGATAGGGTGGGGGTGTGTCCATGTGCTGACACGTCTCAATTGGCTGTCCTGTCCCACTTGATGGATGTGTCATGGGTCAAAGTTCGGCGCATTGCAAAAGAATATGGCCCCGGCGGACATCGCCATATGTTCGCATGTTTAGCGAATCACGAATGCGCAAAGTTCACCGCGAAATGACCGCTGGGAGAACCGCAAGGCCATTTCTACCTATCAATATTTGTGTTGCATCTGTGCAAGTCCATGTGCCAAAGTGCAAATCTACGCCAGCAAGTGAGCTGGTGTAGATATACGCTATAATCTATGCCACGTTCCTGGCTTAGACTATAGTAAATGTAAAGGCTGGCTAGGCTGCCCCACACCGCCCCGTCACTTTAAAAAGTGGCAAGCAGTGTCTGAAACCAACAAAAAGTCAAAAAATTTTACGCAACTATATTGTGCACCAAACTTTGCAGATTTTTGGCACCAGTAGTCTGGAACACAGGGGAGGATAAATGTCATCCTTTGTGTTTTCCATGAGTTAAGCAATGTGTGCATTCTTTGTGTGTCTTAATTTACACTTTTTTTTATAGAAAAGGTAAAAATGAAAGAGTACAGGTTAAAACAATATAGTAAGCTAAGCTTTTTTTAGATACAGAAATGTGTAAATATGTTTATTTATGTTATCTGTTGGTCAGATTTTCATGATATATTAATAAAGGCTTACTATTCAGCCTACCCTTTTTCTACAAGAGGGTAAGTAAAGGACAGTATCTGGAATATATCAGTAATAAAAATCACATTGGAGAGTTAAATGAGGAACTACCGAGGGCAAGCAGAAGTTCATCCATTTAAGTATTTTCAAAGTCTGTTTTTCCTATCCACCAATATGTGGATAATATTTCTGCTGTATATATAGAGTAGTTTCTATTATGCTCTGTTTCCTTTTGTCCCAACGCATGTGTGTATAGGCCATTGCCTGTGAGATAAAGAAGCTTGATCACATTTAAACATACCAATTCTGTTTCTTGTTATCTACCAGATGCTGTCTCATATAAAAGACTCAGTACAGAATTGGCAAGCATAACAAATATAGATAATATTTGGCCTGGGTTCTCTTTTATATGCATTAGATGCATGCATTAATTAAAATCATATAAAATACAAAAGTTTTAATTATAAAACAATAAAACTCAGCAATAGATAAAATAATGAGGAACACAGCAATTGAGTGGATAGAAGATGTATGGCATACAAGTAGATAGCAGATGATTTTCAGTAAACAGAAGTGAAGCAATACTGAACTGACTCTACCTGAACTGAACTCTGCAAATAACCAGTACAATACAATAGTACAGCAACAAACAAATCTCAAACACAGCAAGAAAAACTACAGATCCTGGAATAGACAGAAAATACACTTGACTAATACAAGATACAGTTGTTGAATTATGGATCTCAGAATACAGAACAGCATATATAATATTTAGAAGGAAATGCACATGGCAAACACTACACCCAGCAACCAGAATGGAGTAAGGCCTGAATATATAAAGGCTCAACAATCAGCAACTCCACCCTAATTAAAGAATTATTCTGGGTTCAGAGCTGAGCCCGGACATATTCCCCATTTTCACCCAGGCAGACCCACTGATATGAGCTGCTTTCCTTTGCCCTGAATCGTGCAGGGAAAATACATTGTCTGGAGATCCAGTGACATACCGGGCTCTCCATGGGGAAAGCAGTGAGCCCGGTGACATCTCCGGCACTAATGGGCGGGCTTTAGCGCTTCCCTAGCCTATAAAATGGTTAGAACAGCGCTAAAGCCCGACTATCAGAACACTCACTACAGGCAGTGCAAGGAGGCAGGGGAAAGCTCTTATACAGTATATAGGGACATAACTGTCTTTATATACTGTAAAAGAGATTCCCCCTGCCTCCCTGCACTGCCTGTAGAGAGCACCTAGCGCTCACAAAGGCAGCGCTCCCGGCGGCTGGTTCATTAGTCAGAATGTTGGGAGAGCAGGGGGAAAGCTCACTGACAGCGCTGGCCACGCTGGTCAGTGAGCATGACTAGTGCAGAAGTCCATATTTTATAAAATGGGGAACGTATATTTACTTTATAAACAGAGAAGGCTCTTTTTTCCACAAGGCTGTAAGGGAGTAGGGCAGGCAGAGGCCCGCAGCTCCCGCACAGCCCATCTCTCCTATGCTGCTAGAAGACGAATGTGCCTTAACAATGCTCATTTGAAAGAGTGCTGCTAAGGCACATTTCAGACCCAGTTTTCTACCACATATAAACATTTTGCTTAAATAAATGTTCCCTGTCACTGTCCCTACACATTAGCAAAAAAATAAAATAATTATAACGAAACTGCAGTTACATTTTAAGCTGTCTATATGTAAGAGTTCATGACAGCACCAGCATCCTGTACACACATACTTCACATCCAGCATGTATTACTAGAAGTGCAATGCTCATGAGAAAAGTATAAAACTCGTAGCAGATTGCAAACTGGATCTGAAAATAAATAAATAAAGGAATAAATATTGTAGCCTGAAACTTAGTGTAACTTTTTTTTCTAACAAGGTAACCAATATTTTTTCACATGTAAAAGGTGTTATTACCCTTTAAAAGTGCATCCTTGTCAGTTTTCTAAAATTAGCAAGAGGTAATGATTTATCACTATAAATGGCACCTAAATAGAGAAAAGTGATGTATTACTATATAGTTAAGCTGACTTGTTGTCCAAATCCATGAAAAACCCTGTAGAAATTATAATAAAAGTCAGCCCACAGCAATTCTGCATGTGAGATGCATAAATGTATGGCAGCTGGTTCTCCCACTGCTGGAACCCTCACAAACACTAGAATGGGGGTCTCAAGCCTCACTGCAGGATCACAATGAAGAGTGAAGTGTGGGAGTTCCAGCAATGAGGTCACCAGTGGCCATATACTTATCAGCCCCAGTTACAAAGGAAAAGAGTAGTGTAAAAAATATGTAAAATAAAAAAGTTCTCAAATAATCTTCTTGACTTTTGAGAAACAGACCAACCATAAAATAAAAAAGTAAAAATAAATAATATTTAAAATATACATAAAATAACCTCATCTCAAAAAGACTGCCTCTACCTTTAATTGTTAGCAAGATGACCCAATTAGCCTAAAATACAAATTCAATATATAAAAATTTAAAGGTATACTATGACAAGTAAACTAGTAAAATGCTTTTTTGATGCGCCTCACAGCACTGTTAAAGTGTACTATGGTGGAACGATGGTGACCGACAACGGGAAGTACATAGTGTCGGCACTGCGTCAAGGAGGGCTGAGCCATGCACCCTGCACGTGTTCATTCTGGTTGTCAAACGTTTCCTGAAGTCTTCCACCCATCTGCAAGAAATCCTAAAAATGGCCAGGAAACTTTGCATGCACTTCAGTCACTCGTACACCACCAAGCACACCCTCCTTGAGTTACAGCGGCAGAACGGCGTCCCCCAACATAGGCTGATATGCGACGTTTCCAGCCGTTGGAATTCAACCTTCAATATGTTGGACCGTAGTGACAGCCGAATTGTCACCATTCGCCAGAGGGATGACTACTGGCTCTCCAGCATGTTAGACCCTTGCTACCGGTCCTAAATGGGGGCCTTTTTTTACACACGCTGAGAGGGAATACAAACTGAAATACTATAGAGACATCCTGCTTATCTGCGCCATCATCCATGCTCTCGCAGGTCTGACCGAGATGGCCTTCTGCGCTCACGTTCCACTGCCATGGCTGCTGGAAGGGGGGGGGGGGGCAAGAGCAGTACCAGCTTCATCAGTAGCAGCCTGAGTGTAGATTCAATGATGAGCAGCTTTCTTCACCCACATAGTGAATAAACTACTCAACAGCATCTAGACATAGAGCAGGGCCTGATCCAGCAGGTGGTGGCATACTTGGAGTGCACCCTACCAGCCATCATTGAAGATCCACTGGACTACTGGGCAGCCAAACTGGATTTGTGGCCGCAACTGGCCGAGTTTGGCCTGGAAAAGCTGTCCTGCCCGGCCAGTAGTGTGGCATCAGTGGGGGCCATAGTTACCCCAAGGGGAACTCGCCTGTCCACCCAAAATGTGGAGAGACTGACCTTTGACAGGATGAATCAGGCGTGGATCAGCCAGGATTTCCTCCCACCAATGCCTGATGCATCAGATTAGATCATCGATGCTGCCTCACCCAAACCTTGACAAAAGAGACCGGTTTCTTCTGGCTACCTGCCTCAGCTTCTATTCTGATGCTGCCATCCGCCTGATGCCACACATCTGATGCAAAGTGCTCCTTCTTACACCCACCACTGTCAGCGGGTAGTGTTAGTGCCATCCACCTGCCCACTCTGTCACCGGGTCACTCTGTGGTCTCCTGATGCTGCTGCTACCCCCATACTATGTCACCTTCCACTCTGTGGCCTCCTCATGCTGCTGCTGACACCTCCACACTCTGTCATTGTGCCACTCTGTGGTCTCCTGATGCTGCTGCTACCTCCACACTATGTCACCTTGCTACTCTGTAGCCTCCTCATGCTGCTGCCACCTCCACACTATGTCACCTTGCCACTCTGTGGTCTCCTAATGCTGATGCTACCTCAACACTATGTAACCCTGCCACTCTGTGGCCTCCTTATGCTGCTGCTGCCACCTCCACACTCTGTCATTGTTCCACTCTGTGGTCTCCTGATGCTGCTGCTACCTCCACACTATGTAACCTTGCCATTCTGTGGTCTCCTGATGCTGCTGCCAACTCCACACGATGTCACCTTGCCACTCTGTGGTCTCCTGATGCTGCTGCTGCTACCTCCACACTATGTCACCTTGCCACTCTCTGGTCTCCTGATGCTGCTGCCACCTCCATACTGTCACCTTGCCACTCTGTGGTCTCCTGATGCTGCTGCTACTTCCACACTATATTCATTGGGCCACTCTGTGTACTTATTATGCTGTTACTACCCCCCCCCCCCCCCCCTACTTCATGACTGGGCCACTAGTTTGCTTTTTTGGCCTGGTTGACATCATCATTTATTTGACCTTTCTTCTGAAGTCAGAAGGAAGGAAAAATGAGACACACAATGGATCCTGTCTGTGTAGCAGCTGTAAGGCCTATATGGTCCCATCAAAATTGGCTTATAATTTCGTAGTCAAAAGCAGGAGTGGGTATAAAACACAGAGTACATGCAAATATTCCATTCACATATCATCTCTGTTTTGGATCCACTCCAGAATTTTTGTTGGCATTAGCAATACTGATGGATTACTGACCAAATGCTGACCAAGTTAAGGCGGATGCTCAACAGACAGGATTTGTTTTTTTGGGGGCTGTTGTGACGGATCAGAGGAAGGGCAAAATAATCAGTAACGTCAACACAAACTTACTGCTGACACCCTCTCCACTCTGTCATGGGGGCTCTACTTGTATAAGCGTTTAATAGAACAGGTTCTGTAGACATCTATGTGGTATCAGCTGACAACATTATAGTAGGATCTTGGGCCTCTGCACGGTTCTTTATACCTGACGCTAACATTGACCTGTAAGGTTGAGTTCACACTTGAGTTTTTGGTCAGTTTTGGCCCAGTAACTACAATAGCAGATTCCAAATTGTCAATCCTTCTTTGAGCGCTGCAGGTTACGAGTGTGGTGGGTCCTGTTCACACTGAATTTAACTTCACAAGATAGAAACCGCGCTGCTCCTCCACATGTGCCACTCCGACCACTTCAGCAAATGTAGACTTTCAGTAATGCACCAAACACTGTTTTAGTGCTCCACACTTCACTGTTACAGTACTCGTCTCTCCTATAGTTGTTAGAACGAAAGGAGCAAAGATCAGTGTAGCACCGCAGTAGATGTTTTGTATCAGCTTTTATTATACTCACAAGGATAAAATTAACATAGGCGCATCAAATATTTAGACCAGTTTCCCGTCTGTCACTCGACCCGGGTTTCACCTTCACTTCATCAGGGGTTCCCCTGACGAAACGAAGGTGAAACCCGGGTTGGGTGACAGACGGGAAACTGGTCTAAATATTTGATGTGCCTATGTTCATTTTATCCTTGGCCCCGTAACTGCCCAAAGAAGTGAAGTGTGCAGTGATTAAAAGAGCGACGCCTGTCATCTGGTGTCATACTGACTCAAGGTATTGTTTAAATACCAACTATGCATGTAGCTGCAAGGCACAGAGTTCTTCACATTATGCAGGCTCTCTGCAGCCAGGAAATAGCTGTTTTTAACGCAATTCACCACAAATTAATTCTGATGGAATCAAATCTTTTCGGAAAATTTGGCGAACCGACCGAATCGAATTTTATAGAAATTCGCTCATCTCTAGTTATAATGCCATGTCGCATAGCGGATCTCATCAAATATGCTCTCCTAAACCTGGCACGGTTTCTGTGACTCAGTCTCACCATTTCCATGCAGTATAACTAGTATACTCAGTGGAGGCCTCTGCCTCCCATCTTATGTAATCAGAGATGCAGTCTTAAACTTAGTGCTGTCTCTGGGCAATCTGCCGCACTCCAACTACAACTCCCAGCATGCATACTTCCTCTGCTCTTCTCAGAACTCTCATAGAAATAAATGAAACATGCTGGGAATTGTATTTTCACAACAGCTGGAGTGCCACAGGTTGCCCACCCCTAGTATAGGATATCCCTTTGCCATGTTTGGTCTCCTTCACTTAACTACTATTGGGAGCCAACTTTGTATCATTATATCTTTAGGAAGACATTTGACGTTTTATAATGAGGACTTTTACTCTCCTATTTTCTGGTACTATTAGGAATTGCTTGCCCTGTGCATTTATTTACCTGCACTTGGGTGGCTCTATTTAGCCTGGCATGTGCACGTTGATATCAGTGCCATAAGGGTGACCTGCCTGGCATCTGCAAGTTGTGTGGCTAGGTGGATATTTTCTCAACAAGGCAGTCCAGTCTTATTTGGATAAGCCTCAAATATTTGTGTGGCATTATATCTATTTAATGTCTGACATCCATACCCGGAATGTGCAAAGAAGGCATTTTTATGTAAGCTTTTTATGTTTTTAACTATTCCTGTATCTACCTTATATGTTTAAGTGGAAAGTAATGTTGGATAGTATTGTTCCTCCCCTTTACAGACTCTAAAGGACCCAAGGAGGACTATTGTGATCATACCTTTACCATAGTGATTTTATGTGAATCATTGGTTGATATATTATTTATCTGCAAGATTAATTGTCTAATATACCTAAGCAACAATTAGCACTGTGTGCATATTAACATTGATGCATCTATGCTTTGTAGTTAAAAATGGATGTTCAAATAAATGTAATCTGGGGGGCGTGGCTTCGGCATGGCGGCGTGAAGACGCATGTAAAGAGAGCTCCGTGACTTGCATCAGAGAATCAAGTGAGACCACCTTCTTACTCACCTCTGACAGGCCATGACTAAGGGGAGAAGGTCGAAGAACTATTCCGCAGTCCCTCCGGAGCACTCCATAGGCCGGTTCCTCCGTTCTACCCAGCAAGGAGACCCAGACTCGCCCATAATGGCCGCCGCTTCCTCATCATTGCGGCCTGCGGCACAGCCGTTTCTTCCGGCGCCAACTCCTGAGGTCCTGCTTTCCAGCGGGCAACACCCGGGTGAGCTGTTTCCATCTCGCTCAGCCCCGACCTCCTTGAGCGAAACCCCCGCCCGACCGGGCTCCCCGCTATGCCACGCAGCTCCCTGTCAGCCGGAGCTTCCAGATACCGCCTCCCAGGTGAGATCGGGGCCTAATGAAGACAGAGGCCTGCAAGCCCGCACCTACATGCCTTCTCCGGTGGCTAGCCCTGCACGGGGTATAACCGAGGGGACACCGCCGATCCTGCAGGTCCCTGCTCTTACTCACCCACGGCCTGCCTTGGACACTCACTCTCTCAGCCAAGACATGCCTGCCATTTTCTCCTCGCTGTCACAGCATCCTGAAGAATCACAGGGGCTCCCCCCACCCCCATCTACCATTGATCGCACACTGTCAGAGTTATGGGAAATGGTGAGGGCATTGCCCACAAAGTCTGATTTAGAGGCACAAGTGGCTCGCATAGAAACTAAACAAGCCCAGGCTCTCCAAGTGGTTCGTGATGAGGTCCACCAGCTAGACGCCCGTCTGTCATCACTAGAACACCGCTACGTGGCCACTACGTCCACGATACACTCTCATTCCACGACCCTGTCTGTGCATACCTCTCAACTGCAGGACTTTTCTCTACATCTCGATGATGTGGAAAATAGAGGCCGTCGGAATAACCTAAAGCTCCGTAACATCCCGGAGTCTGTCCCCAGCGATCAGCTACATTCCGTTGTGGTGGACATATTCAACTTGGTCCTTGATAATCCACTTTCAAACAAGATTGAGCTAGACAGAGTCCACAGGACCGCTGGTCCTAGAAATCGTGATCTGGAGAGACCACGTGACGTCATCTGCCGGGTACATTTTTACACGGTGAAAGAGCGAATTCTACGCAAAGCCTGGGAGAAAAAGGAACTCTTCTTTGAGGACACTCCGATTACTATCTTACCAGATGTGTCCCGCCTAACCCTTTCTATGCGAAGAATGGTTAGGCCTCTGTTAGAGGCTATCAAAGAAGCTGGTGCATCTTATCGCTGGGGGCATCCGTTCCACCTCATCGTCCGTTACTCTACCGGCCAGTCAATGCTGGTCCGCTCTCCTGCCGACCTCCCGGATCTATTCAAGTTTCTGGATATCCATCCATTTGCCGTTCCGGATTGGACATTGCCTCCACTCCTGCAAGGGCCACCACAAAGACCAGATTTCTCTCGAAGATCAACATCTCCGTCATCAAGACGTGCATCTCCTGGCCGTTCCAGCTTCTCCCGTGGTTGTTCTTCCAGACCGCACTACCAGCCTACAAGACGTCAGCCGCAATCTCCCCATTGATTCACCATTTACGTCTCGGACGGGACGATTCTTCATCTGCATTCCTGAAAGGGACTTTGCTGTGAAACTCTCCATGTCTCTTCAACCTCAGGGGATGTTATTGGTCTTATGACTTTGTTCTTATTCTATCCTCTGTGTTATTTTGTTATTTCTGGTGCTACCTCCATTTTATCTGTCCTACAGGTATAAACCTATATATCTATCCTTACCTCTCTCCGCTGTCAATGTTGATGTTCATTCTAGGAAGGGGTCTCCCAGAAGTAAATTTGCTCTATTCCCTTTTTCAGGTCACTAGGAGCTCTTTCTGAGATTTGATTTCACTCCCTCTCGTAGTCGCTTGCCGTTCTACCTCCCCTACTAGGGCACTGTGAGTCCTTTACGGGTTACTCACAGTTATTTCTGCTTTTGCAGTATTTTTCCTGCTCATAGCTAGGATCCCTCCCCCTCTCCATTTTCCTCTCTTTTCCACCTTCTCCTACCCTACTCCCGTTTTCCTCCTTCCCCTACTGACAGCACACTTCTCTCTCATAAAGGGGTTCTATACGCACTTGTTTTTTATCTTCTACTGTTCAATATGTCTGACATTTTGTTGGTCTCCCTTAATGTACAGGGTTTGAATTTGCCTGAAAAGAGATCTTCTCTCCTGCATCTCCTCTGGAAAAAAAGAGCTCATGTGGCGTTTATCCAAGAAACACATTTCCGCTCTTCCTCCACTCCAAAGCTCTCCGATAGACGTTTTCCACATGTCTACCACAGTTCTGATCCGGATTCCAAGACAAAAGGTGTATCAATCCTTATCTCCAACGCAATCGCCTGGGATCTGATTGAGTCTCGCACTGATGGAGCAGGCAGGTACCTGTTTATCAAAGGAAAATTGGTGGGTACATTAGTCACTTTGGCATCTATTTATGCCCCTAATACAGGACAGATTAGTTTCCTATCTAAGACCCTTAGAACCTTGGAGGACTTAACCGAGGGCCTCCTGATTCTGGGGGGGCGACTTTAACATTGTTCTAGACCCTCGTCTGGACTCCTCCAAGGGTCAGGTTTCTTATCCCCACTCAACCATTTCCAAGCTTAAAGAACTCCTTTTCTCTCAGCAACTTGTGGACACTTGGCGTGTCTTAAACCCGACATCCCGAGATTACACGTTCTTCTCACACCCACACAACTCCTACTCCAGGTTGGATCTTTTCCTCCTGAACCATGCTAGACTAGACCTTCTTATAAAGGCGGAGATTGATCCAATAACTTTCTCTGACCACACCCTAATCTCCATATCACTCTCTTTCCAGACCCACCAAAACAGCGCCTGGCATTGGCAACTAAATGAATCAATCCTACATGACCTGCAAGTCTCTTCTGAAATCAGGAAGGACCTGACTGAATATTTTATGACTAACGTGACTCCAGAGAGTGACCCCCTTAATATTTGGGAAGCCCACAAATGCTTTATCCGAGGCTCCTTTATAAAACTAGGGTCCCGGTTAAAAAAAGAGAGATCCCTTTTATCGCGCATCCACGTGTTAGATCAGCAACACAAACAGACCCTAGACTCGCAGCTGGGAGCAGAGCTTACCCAGCTCCGTGATCAGGTTCGTTTACTTTGCCTCTCAAAAGCAAAGGCAACCTTAACCAAATGCCGTAGACACTACTATGAACATGGGAATAAACCAGGCAGAACTCTGGCTCGGGCTTTACGGAAAACTAGGCTAAGCTCTTATGTTCCACATGTATCTACCATCTCCGGTTCTAAGGCCTCCCTCCCACGGGATATAACAGAGGCGTTCAGATCCTACTATCACACACTATATAACTTAGGAGACTCCCATCTGTCCAATGCCCATGAATCAATGCCCTCAATGAGGTCCTATCTCGAGTCTGCTGGCCTCCCATCTCTCCCCCCTGAGGTGGTCCCATTATTGGAGTCACCCATATCGTTATCTGAGTTACAGGCTGCTATTAAAGATTCTCAAACAGGGAAGGCCCCTGGTCCAGATGGACTCACGCTACCCTACTATAAACAATTTGGGGACATTTTATTTACCCATTTTTTAGCCGCCTTTAACTCATTTGATGCATCCCGTACTTTACCCAATGATACTCTTAGAGCACACATTACGGTCATCCCCAAGGAAGGGAAAGACCTTTCACAATGCCAAAGTTATCGTCCCATCTCACTGATTAACGTGGACCTTAAATTATTCTCCAAAATACTGGCTACTCGCCTCCTCCCTCATCTCCAAAAATTAATCCATTTAGACCAAACTGGGTTCTTACCCCTGAGAGAAGCTCGGGATAATACGACAAGGGCAATAAATATGATATACCAAGCTGTATCCTCTAAGATCCCGACATTACTCCTATCAACCGATGCCGAAAAGGCATTTGACAGGGTCAATTGGAAATTCATGTTTGAGACCTTGCGTTATATAGGACTGGGGGAGAAGATGATGTCTAGGATTACCAATCTTTACTCAAATCCCACTGCGGTAGTCAAAGTGAATGGCCAATTTTACTCTCCCCTATCCATCCGCAATGGAACGAGACAGGGTTGTCCCTTATCCCCCCTCATATTTGTGCTATGTCTGGAACCGCTTTTGTGTCACATAAGGGGGAACCCAGATATCACCGGATTACAGATACAGGGGACACCACACAAAGTCGCAGCCTACGCTGATGACCTCCTGTTTTTCCTTACCAACCCAAGGGTTACCCTACCTAACTTGCTTAGGGAACTTAAAGTATACGCCCATCTCTCAAACTACAAAATTAATTATCAGAAATCTGAAGCCTTAAACGTTACTCTCCCGTCTACCATAGTCACATCCATTTCAGAGAACTTCCCCTTTAAATGGGCTCGCTCGTCTTTAAGATACCTTGGTATATTCCTGACCTCTACCCTCTCGGACCTGTATCAGGCAAATTACCCGCCTCTTCTCCGGGCCATAAAAACAGACTTAGACAGGTGGCATAAGAGCACGTTCTCATGGTTTGGGAGGATTTCGATTTTTAAAATGAATGTATTACCAAAAATCCTTTTCTTCTTTCAGGCCCTTCCGGTCCATATTCCTAGGCTCTTTTTTCACAACCTTTTAAAAATGTTGACTCACTTTATTTGGGCTGGCAAACCGTCCAGAATAGCTAGGTCGACACTCTTTCGCCCTAAATTAGAAGGGGGTCTAGGGCTTCCAGACTTCCTGTCCTACCACAGAGCATCATATCTCCTTAGAATTGTGGACTGGTGCCGTCACAAAGCCTATAAGCAATGGATCTCGGTTGAACAGTCCTTTCTGCCTACTCCTTTACCGGCTACTCCGTGGTTGGCTGATCACATACCGTTGGAGGCTCGATTACATCCGACCATAGGCCCTTCCCTAAAAGTCTTCTCTACTATTCAAAATCTCCCCAATATCTCACCATCTCCCTCTCCTATGTTCCCTCTCCTTGGTAATCCACAATTCCCCCCTGGGATGGAATATGGACCTTTCCGTGTTCTGGTAAATAGCAATAAATTCAGGGCCCATCATCTGATCGCCTCGAATTTATGGCTTACCCCCCAACAAATCTCAGAAATGGATATTTCCCCTAAAATTAATTCCTGGCAATCACTCCAACTTAAGCACTACATGGACACTCTTCCTCCAGCACAATCTTTCGTCCGTGATAAGACGGATTTGGAGTTTCTTTGCGATCAACCAGGGGTGTCAAGGCATACCATTTCTCGAATATATAACTTACTACTCAATCCTCCCAACCAATCTCCTCCCAACTATATCCCTCAGTGGGAAGCAGACCTAGATATCGCACTCTCACCAGAACAAAGATTAAGATTGTTCACGTGCATTCACAAAACATCTATTGCTAGTAATGTCCAAGAAGCTGGATTCAAACTTATGTCCCGTTGGTATAGGGTCCCTACTAGACTTAATTCCATTTTTCCTCAAGTTTCTCCTTTGTGCTGGCGTTGTGGCTCCGAGAGAGGCACTATCCTACATACATTCTGGAGCTGTCCACATCTGTCGGAATTCTGGGATTCGGTGTGGTTGATTTCATCTAAATTCACATCATATACCCTTCCTAAGACGCCTGCCTTCTTCCTGCTCCATCAGTGCGAGATTCCCCTCTCCACTTATAAAAAATCTGTGGTGAGACATCTGGTGAACGCCGCAAGAGCTTGTATCCCGTGCCTTTGGAGGCAACCGTCTGTTCCCTCTGTAGCCATGTGGATCAACAAAATCCAAGAGACCATGAGAATGGAAGACCTCACCTCGTCAATAAGACATACTGAGAAGATTTTTACTAAAACCTGGAGTCATTGGTTGGAATTCTATGACTCTGCTGAATGTAGGTCTCTTTTATCCCAGTCATGAGAGCGAGGTTTGTTGTCTATCCTTCCCTTCCCTCCCCTCTTCCCCTTTTTTCTAAATGTATCCCTCCCCCCTCTTTCTATCCTTTCCTTTATACGTCTGCTTACGCTCCAGTTCCTTTTTTTTTTTTTTTTTCCCAAAACTATTCCACATATGTCTATGTGATATCTCATTGGATATTGTGTTTACTTGACTTAACAAATTGCCACTGCGAGACTATTCGCTTTATTTTGTGTAACCTGTTCGACAACTGTTTTATGTCTTGTCTTGAATTGAAAAATTGAAAAATTCTAAATAAAGAATTTATAAAAAAAATAAATAAATGTAATCTTTGTTTTTGTTCCTGTATTTGCCTCCTCCCAAACCAATTGCATTGGGGAAACGCATTGGCAGCTTCTGGAGATGCCGGAGTCTGTTCAGCCTCTCCATAAGGGACATGTGTGGCTCTGTAGGTGTGTTTTTCGTATGTATTTTTGTATGTATACATTTTGAGGTGTAGGTTGGTGGGTGTTTTCCAATAAATATTATAACTATTATATACAT
Source organism: Bufo bufo (assembly GCF_905171765.1). Taxonomy (NCBI): domain Eukaryota; kingdom Metazoa; phylum Chordata; class Amphibia; order Anura; family Bufonidae; genus Bufo; species Bufo bufo. Next base: position 375,233,889 of record NC_053391.1, on the reverse strand, counting down.
TATTGTTTCAGGAGTACAATTTATGTACATAACCGTTTGTGCATTGTGTATGGCTGGATAAGTAATATGTGTGAGCCATGTCATTGTTTTGAAGAACATTATTATGCAAAAAATATTTTCTTCTCTGTTGAGTAGTTTTCTTAGCATACTGGAAATTAAGTTATTACAGTACATGGTGCCATCCGTTGGAATTATAGTGCCTTTGTTGCTGAGAACTAGCACTTGAATTTGTCTCCACAAAATGGCTGCTGGAGTTTTAGACTTGCCAATGGAACTGTTCTCAGCTTCCTCCCTCCTCTCCACTATCCTAGAATAAAACAGTGCCTAGGATATCACATTGTAGTGGAGGGAAGAACGTTTCTTGAACTTGCCAAGAGCAAGACTTAGGCCTCTTTCACACGGGCGTTGCGGGAAAATGTGCGGGTCCGCGCGAGTGCAAAACATTGTAATGCGTTTTGCACTCGTGTGAGAAAAATCGTGCATGTTTGGTACCCAAACCTGAACTTCTTCACAGAAGTTCGGGCTTGGGATCAGTGTTATGTAGATTGTACCGTGGTGATGGACCATGTGATTGGAGCATGTGATCTGACGTCACCACAGGTCCTTTAGCCCACAGCTCATCATTAAAGAAGCAAAGAAGAGACCGGCAACTATGCGATCAAGAGGAGAAGGTGAGTTAATTATTATTATTTTTTTAACCCTCAATTGATCACCTACTAAGCATTCTGTTTTCAGAATGCTATTATTTTCCCTTATAACCATGTTATAAGGGAAAATAATAACATCTACACAACACCTAACCCAAACCTGAACTTCTGTGAAGAAGTTCGGGTCTTGGTACCACAGTCAGTTTTTTATCACGCACGTGCAAAACACATTGCACCCACCCGATAAAAACTGAACATCGGAACGCAATCGCATTTAAAACCGACTGCAATTGCGTTCCTACTCGCGCGGGTTTGCCGCAATACACCGGGACGCATCCGGACCTAATCTGGACACGCTCGTGTGAACCCAGCCTTAGACTCCAGCTGCCCTCCAGAATCAGGGGACAAGATCTTTGCAACAGAGGCACAATAATTCTGGCATGATGACTATACATTTCCAATGTATAGCCATATTTGAGTTTAGAACTGGATGGTCACTTTAATCATTTACTTGCCAACTTATAATAAACCTCATTACAACAGTTTATTTGCTTTGTGGTGTTATTAGACTACAAATACTCTATTGGTGCATTCTTTGAGGTTGACTTACATTACTGATGGACACTTTAAGGTAAAGCCCTGTAAGGTGGAGGTGAGAATTTTATATCCTGACCACAGACGAAGTCATATTAAAGTTCTCAAATTTTTGTCATGGTGTGAATGTGCTATGCTATTGGATGAGAATAAACTACTAAAAATAACAGTACTACTATTGAATAGGGAAAACTTTTTTTGGCTGTTACTCCTAAGGCCAGATGGTCATCAGCTTCTGCCTTGTCTGAGACACAGATCCTTGTGACATTTAATACTTATACAGTTCATATAAATATAGCATATAAGCCAATAGTTCTACCATCATTCAGGAAAACAAAAACTAAGTTGGATGCAGGTCACTAGATTCCATCTTCTTTAGCATTCAGTTGACTATTGATTTCATGCATGGTGATTCTCATACTGTATTAGGTCAAGGTTGGCCATTTAGATCTTATACTACAGTAGCTGCTTTGTTATGAGAGGCAGAATTTTATAATTATCTCATTAGCATGCAAAAACATTTACATAGAAATATTCTGAATTATTTGTTAGAGGGGTTGTCCGGATTCAGAGGTGAACCTGGATATAACCTCATCTTCTCTCATTTAGCATGTATGAGTGGAGCATCAGAGCATTTCTTGCTCCAATGCTCTCCCTTGCCTTGTGCTGCATCACACAGGGCAAGGGCATTTTCTTTATTACTGGTGACTTCCTGGGCTTTACATGAGTATGCTAGGCAGAGACTTTTTAGCAGTGAGCCCGGTGACATCGTCGACACAAATGATAAGTCTTATCGCACTTACCTAGGCTGTTTTAGAACCTAGATCAGTGCTATAGACCACTCATTTGTGCCAGTGACATCACCAGGATCACTGTGGAAGCTTCCACCTAGAATAGTGAGGATGTAAGCAAAACAGACCTTGCCCTGAGCAATTCAGCACAGGGCAAGGGGAAGCATCGGATTGAATATGAGGTTATGTCCAGGTTAAGCTCTGAACCCGGACAAACCCTTTAACTTTTCTTTGGCCATTCAGTAAAAAATCCATTTTTATTCCCCTCCCCAAATTATTTATTTTAAAATTATTATAATTTAGAATGTATATTCAAATTCTACAATAGTACTTAAAAGGCATAAAATAATTAAAAACAAAAAATCCACAAAAAATATCAATGAGAAATTCAGAAGTGCTTGTAATTTTACTGCAATAATATCAAAATAAGGTACTTAATAAAGTACTTGCTCTACTGTATATGAATGGCAGCAATCTAAAAGTCACAAAATGAAACAGGCATGTGATTCTCCTCATATGCCACATGCATCTACTGTATCTTGTATGGACCTATTCTTCTAAGGACTTTTTTTTACACTTTTATTTTTAGTTTTTTATGGTGTTCACCTGAGGGGTTAGGTCATGTGATATTTTTATAGAGCTGGTTGTTACGGACGTGGAGATACCAAATATATATATATTTTTTTATGTATTTCGCTTTAGCACAATAATAGCAGTTTTGAAACAAAAAAATTATGTTTTAGTGTCTCCATGTTCTGAGAGCTATAGTCTTTTTTCTTTTTAGGGCGATCATCTTAGGTAGGAGCTCATTTTTTGTGGGATGAGGCGACGGTTTTATTGATACCATTTTGTGGGACATATGCCTTTTTGATCGCTTGGTGTTGCACTTTTTGTGATTTTAGGTGACAAAAATGGCTTTTTTTTACACCGTTTTTATTTTTATTTTTTTATGGTGTTTATCGGACAGGGTGGATCATGTGATATATTTATACAGCCAGTCATTACGGACGCGGAGATGCCTAATATGTGTGTGTTTTTTTTGTTTTTCAGTTTGTTATTATAAAATAAGGGGAAAGGGGCTTTTTTTTCTTTATTAATTTTATTACTTTATTAATTTTATTAAAAACACTTTTTAAACTTTTTTTTCTTTACTTTATTTCTGATGTTCACTTTTGGGGGTCTGCTCCCCTCTGCATTGCATTACAATACATCTGTGTTGTAATGCATTGCCTGTTCGTGTACTACAGTAAGTAGTACACAAACAGGTTGATCTCCTCGGCACCCGTAGAAAGCAGGTCCCAATGCCGTGCAGGGCATTGGGCAGCCTCTGCACAGCATCGGGCTGCCTTCTCACACATCTAGTCCCCGCCACAGCAGCGCGGGGACTCGATGCGCTCACTCACCCAACACAAACCCCTTCTATGTCGCGATCAGTGCGGACCGCAGCATAGAAGGGGTTAATTCACCAGCATCGGCTTTTACAGCGATGCCGGCGGATACAGCAGGGGCCTGGCTACCAGGGACTGCCGGGCCCCTGCAGTGATCACGCGCGCACCACTCCGGTGCACGCCCGATCACAATGACGTACTATTATGTCAAATTGCGGGAACGCAGTGGTTTCCATGACGTAGGGTTAAATCTATGTTTGTTTAGCCACCTAATAGTTTTGCCCAAGCTCTGCTGCAGATTTGAGCAAAGGACTTAACAATTCAGCCAGAGAAGGGCTCAGGCAGCAGGGAGAGGAGGGAAGAGGGGCTGCTATAGCTTCTCATATCTTGGGATTGCTAGCAGCTAGAGATATGGACATTTCAAGCTTTCAAACAAGTCCAGAATCACTACTATCTCTACTATTTCATGAGATATACAGTAGCTGTTTGAAATCAAATGGGGGGTGAAAGCAATGAAACCTGCTATTACTTTCATTTTCATCTTCATTCACTGTCATCCTGATTTCTAATAGTTATATCTTTCAATATAGTGGAGATAGTGGAATGAAGGCTTGGAATGCCAGCTTTCAAACAAGACAGCGCTAGGGTCCTGGGTTCGAATCCGACCAAGGACAACATCTACATAGAGTTTGTATGTTCTCCCTGTGTTTGCGTGGGTTTCCTCCAGGTACTCCGATTTCTTCCCACACTCCAAAAGACATACTGATAGAGAACTTAGATTGAGCCCCATTGGGGACAGTGTAAAGCTAATGTCTGTAAAGTGCTGCGGAATATAGTAGCACTATATAAAATGTGTAAAATAAATAAATAAGACCATATTCATATCTCTAACTGCTACCAATCCCGTATACGGTCCGCAAAACGGAAATAAAAAACGGTAGTGTGAAAGAGGCCTTAGGCGGAGGCTTCTGCCTAGCAGTGTTGTCAGTGACGTCACTGGCACTAATGAGCGGGCTTTAACACTGCCCTAGCCTGTTTTACAGGGCAAGGGAGAGCATCGGAGCATGAAATGTCTGGGTGAGGAAGGGGACATGTCCAGGTTCAGGACTGATGGTAGCTCAAGGGGATTGTTATTTCTGCTGCAGCTCAGGGGATGTGTCCATAATGCTACAGCTTTCTCCCTATCACAGCTCAGGAGGCAGTTCAAGGATGAAACTGAACATGTGTTGCCATCTCAGTCAGCCAAAGAAATAATGGGGGAAAAAACAATAGCAGGTGGCTCTATACAGATACATTTTATTGAATAACTAATTTTGAATTACATGCAATTACAAAAGTATTCAGATCCAGGTGCTGGTTTGAAATCTGCAGAATATTTTTTGTTGGACAACCCCTTTAAGTTAAATATTTTTTTCAGACATTTATTGCTATTATTCTCCAAGACTTGCTATGCATTACACATTCTTTTAGCCTTAATATTTTTATTACACCAGCATTAAAACTGACTATAGATGTAAATTGTTTGTTATTCTGATTCCACAGATAGTGACATTTATGTTTAGCCATTTATTATGTGATCTGACAGCATTCTTTCTTTTGAAAACTATCAGAAAAATTGCTATGTCTTTCTCTATGTACAGCACCCTTAATCTAATCTGGAAATATAAATTTATTCTGGAATGTAAGGGCTTGATGAGGCTAATGGGAAAAGCATGGCTTTACTTTGTTGATCCAGTTATATAAAATCTTTTTGCTAATTGAGACTTCAGGAGAAATTATTTTCTTGCATGTATCTTCAAATAAAATGTCCTTCATACAACAGGATCTACAGTAAAAAACAAGTTGTTACAACATTCTAGAACTTGTTGGAATTTTTTAATATTTCATATGTCCAAAACTTGGTCTCTCAGGCGTATAGTATACTACATATACAGTACTTCAATAATGATGTTCTATGTACTTCAATGATGTTCTTTATTCTTCATGTGTATAATATTGCGCTTCCTTCTGATGAAGATGGTTTATAGATAAAACATACTCACATGATGTACATGTATATATTTGCCATTTATTTGCTTTTTTATTTCAGATTATTTTAAATTCCATGCATAAATACCAGCCAAGGCTACATATAGTCAAAGCAGATGAAAACAATGCATTTGGATCCAAGAACACAGCTTTCTGTACTCATGTATTTTCAGAGACATCCTTTATATCAGTGACCTCTTATCAAAATCACAAGGTGAGTAAGAGTACACAGCTAAACTACCTGTACCCTAGAGAATTTAGACTGCTGTTGCCTATACAACTTATCATTGAGGGTTGGCCTGTGATGGTTGTCGTTCTGTGCAACAGGGGTTTGGAGTAGTGTTGAGCGCGAATATTCTAATATCAAAATTTTTAAGCAAATATCGGCACTTTGCTAATTTCGCGAATATTTCGAATATAGTGCTATATATTCGTTATTTCGAATATTAGTTTTTTTTTTTTATTGTTACCCTAGCTTTGTCCAAAAGCAGTACTTTTAAGAGAGGATTCCTTGCTCCCTGCCCACTCAAGTCAGTGCCCATTGCCGCCTCTATCTACTTCATAGATGGAGCATCTCCATCACCATGGGAGCACCTCCATGTTATAATGTACTGTCGGATGTGAGAATCAAGTTGCAATAGCAATGCGAATAATATAATTTGAATAAATCGCATAACGATTTTAACTTGTACCTGGTTTACAATGGTTGGCTTTTTTGAATTAGCGAAGATGGAGAATATTTCGTTTTGACTAATAAATATATTCGTCATCCTCGCTAATTTAAAGTAATTTAGTAAACCAGGTCTAAGTTGAAATCGCAATGTGATTAATTCAAGTTATATTAATCGTATTGCGATTTTAACTTGTAGCTGCTGCTGGGTCTCTAATAGAATGGGTCAGCTTGCTAGAATTAACGAAGGTAACGAATATGGAATCTAGCAGTGCTAATTTGTAATTGCAATGCGATAATGTTTGCTATTATTATTAACCGCATTGCGAATCCAACTTTTATAATCCACTATTCTTAGATATAGTACTATATTCGTTATATTCGACCGTTAATTCTCCCAATACCGCCATTATCAAAATCGCCTAAGTTATAATCGCAATGCGATAATAGCTTAAATTGAGGAAGATGTAGATTACTTCGCTATCTTCGTTGATGTAGAATACTTCGCTATCTTCGTTGATGTAGAATAAAGAATACTTCGCTATCTTGATTCTTTTATTAACAAAGACATAGAATATAGCGCTATATTCGTGTTAAATCTAGATCTCCAAGATTAAAGAATAGGAAAGTTGCCTTATTATTAAGTTATAAGGCAATTAGAAGTTATAATTCATAACTTCTAATTCTAAGCTTAAAAATTGCAATATGCGAATGATTAAATTGCATATTAATCGCGATAAATACAATAATGACGAATATTCAATTTTCGAACGAATATAAGACCAATATTCAAGCGAATATTCGCGAAATATCGCAAAATCGAATATGGCACCTCCCGCTCAACACTAGTTTGGAGGTGGGTATATCATTGGCATAATCGGAAAGCTGTTCATGATCAACAATAGGCATGCACCAACTGCTTGTGTCTTCTGCTCTGGCCTTCACCACCTCTAAGCCACTGTGAGGATCACAACTTTCACAGATCAACCATGAATGATATGCAGTTGGTGCATGCCTGTTGTTGGTCGTAAGCCAATTACATACCTAACAACAACCAAGACAATTCAACATATTAGACCAACATTTCCACTGAACTCTGTCTGTAGTCAGTCTGTCAAAAATGTTTTAACTGCAGATCTAATGTGTCCTTTATGGCGATCTTAGGCCACTACTGTATGTACTACTGTAGCTAACCATAACAAATTAATCTATGCAAAAATGTTTTGATGTGTAAATACTTTTGGAAAAATGAATATGTAACCGATCTATAAGGGAGCTTATGTTTGTAGAAATTTAGCATCTTTGTAGTTATATCTACATGGTGGCAGATTATGATCATTGTCATTTTATAGGCTGCATTGTAATTATGCATTTCTTAAACACTTGGAAATCACAACATAAAGTATGAAAATGTGTCCCTTCTGCAATAATGACTCTGCAACCCCATAAAGCCTCATATGTCATTCAAACATAGCAACAAATCTAATAATGATGAGAAAATCTTGGTCATAAATCTAAGGTGAAAAGTAATTACAGCACATGTATTTACAGAAAAGTTATGAAGAGGGTGGCCATAAAACTCCAGGTTTACAACTCTGTCAAATCCAAGCACATATTTAGGAAAGTGAGTTGATACCTAGTAATTATGGAATCGAATGCTGTGCCATTCAGAAGAACTAAGCAGATGCTCCTCTACTCACCATATGAAAGATAAATCCATTGACATTTATTACGCTGCCTAATCTGACACCATTTTTTTTTACTTAAGTGCATACCACTAATGATTTGTAGCCTACATAATCTCAGTGTATATAACAGTGAATATTAAATCACTTGTCCTTGGATTTCTTTTAAGAGTATCTCAGTAGTACTATTGAAATATTTAGAAACTCATTGCGTATGCGGTCACATTGAACTTTGTTCAGCATACAGTATTTTGAGTTTTTGGGACCATAACAGACCAGATGCAATAGATGCAGGTCCTAGAGATGAGTGAATCAATTCTACATGAATCCAACAGAAGGTATCTTCTACCAAAAAGGGATAATTTTTTAATCATTTTTAATTAAAATAAAAAAAATCAGACAGTGCAGTGTGTTTTATTACTACTGGCTATTCACTATTTACCCATAGTTATGTATGTCACTGTCACTTTGTTATTACTAAAGCTGTATTGGCACTAAAGAGCTTGAAAGGTGTTGGATACAGCTCTGGGAGATCTCAGACTATTAGACACAACTCTTCAGGATAATTGGGGCACTTTTTATTTGGACAGAACTGAATCTGACAATTGATTCGACAACATTTTGGGAATTTTGGGAATTATGGTTACCATAGTGATGATGACTGCTTTCCTGCTGTCAAATGACTTCTTCTGGACGAGAGAAAAGGCCTCTGGCATTGTATAGTGGTCTAAGCCACTGGGCCAGGCACTCTCCTGGCCTTCCACAAACACTTCTGATGTAGCTGTCATCATGATTGGAGGTACCCTATGTAGTATGTTCAAGCATTTTAAAAGGTTGGAGCCTCTATCACAAATTCTGAAATTGTTGATAGATAATATAGCACTGCATTTTTCCTGTCAATATGACTAACACCGTGACAGAACCCAATGGACTTTATTATAAGTCTATGGGGTCTGTTGGTGCCATTACTGCTTCAAAACCAACTGTTGGATTTCTAAGAGTCCTACTCTTTCAGTATTGATTATTAATAATATTATTATATAAAATTAACATAATAGCTTCTAGCCTCTTATTCGTGTGAGGGAAGGAGGGGAGGAAAATAATAACCCAAAGAGTAAGTTCGTATAGCAAGTCATAGTTGCAGCCTTGCGACCAATGTAAAATGTCTGACCTGGTCTAATTTTCTGCATAGCACCTAGTCCTTCTGTTTAGTTGTGTAAGACCTTGAATTTTGCAAGATGAGTTGTAGTTTTTATAGGAATCATTTTGGAGTATATATAATTTATTAAATTACTTTCTTTTTTGGGGGGGATGGGGATAAAACAAAACTGCAATTTCACCATTTTGCCAATTTATTTTTGACGGTGTTCACTAAATGGCATCAATAACATGATAACTACATTCTGAGGGTCAGTGTGATTCCGGTAATAGCAAATTCATGTAGTTATACTATACTACTTGAACAATAAAATAATTTTTTTTTTACGGTTCTTTACTTTGTTTTCTGTGACTGATAAATTAAAAAAAAAACCTCCAGCACTACAATTTCTAACTTGTTCCATTTACATATATATGCAAGTTTTGATATTAGCAAAGTAAGTGGGCATGCTGGGAGTTGTAGTTGGAGTGTCAGACATTGCTGACCCCTGATCTAGAGGCTGGAAAAACCCATTAATGTTTATGAGAATTTTTTTTTATACTCAGCAGGTGGCTATGTTAGTTTACTATGTTTCTCTAAAAAACAATATACTGTAGTCACTTACCAATGTAGAAGATTTGGAGAAACAAATTAAAGAAATGCCACTAGCATTGTAGCATTTAATTTAGGTAAGGTGATCATAAGTCACCACAATTCCTATACACTATCAAGCACAAGACCCAGTTGAGTACTTCATTTCTTTGCTTTATGTGTCTTACACTAATTATGATTTATTTATAATGTTCAACTTTTTCATTATTCGATACAGTCTGTTCATGTTCAGCTCTTCTCTACTCTAACTGTGTAAGTCCGGATTAAACCATTGTGGCTTCTGGAGGAGTTTTTAATATAGGTTTAGCTAACCCTGTGACTCACAAAACTCTATCAAAACTGTGTATGTGAATCAGCTTGTCATCTGAGGTCACACTCTTCAGTTTGGAGAATTGATAACACAAATGTATTTAATTATCTTACTTACAATATTGACATAGTCCATAGCGCTTTATGGTCACTCACTGCCTGAAATGGAGCTAAGAATCTAAATTCCCTATCAATATGTCTTTCGATTGTGGGAGGAAACCCACACAAATACACAGTGATGAGCGGCAGGGGCAATATTCGAATTCGCGATATTTCTCAAATATTTGGGCGAATATTCGCCATATATTCGAGAATTCGCGAATTCATGATCTCCAGGCATTATTTTCTTGATTGCGAAAATTCGCATGAACTGGTATTTGAAAAAAATTGAATATTCGCGATTACGAATATATTTTGCAATATTCTAATTATTCACAAATTCTCGAAGTGCCGATATTCGCGATTAAAATTTGCAATTCGAATATTCGTGATCAACACTATGAGCCACCATGCTGCCCACAAATGCCTGGAATCTTATTTTATATACTGTTGACTACTATTTATATATAGTTGTGTGTTTATGTCTTATTTAGATTACACAATTGAAAATTGAAAATAATCCTTTTGCCAAAGGCTTCAGAGGAAGTGACGACAGTGACTTGCGTGTAGCTCGTCTGCAAAGGTACCAGTCATAGACTAACTAACCACATATATACAGTGAGAAACAGAAGTATTTGAACACCCTGCGATTTTGCAAGTTCTCCCACTTAGAAATCATGGAGGGGTCTGAAATTCACATTGTAGATGCATTCCCACTCTGAGAGACAGAATAAAATAAGAAAATCAGGAAATCACATTGTATGATTTTTAAAGAATTTATTTGTCTTGCACTGCTGAACATAAGTATTTGAACAACTGAGAAACAGCAAGAATTCTGTCTCTCAAATACCTGTTACTGTGCCTTTAAAATGTCTACCTCTACTCCACTCATTAATCTAACTTAGTAGCACCTGTCTGAGCTCTTTAAAGACACATGTCCACCCCACAGTCAGTCAGACGTCGACTACTACCATGGGCAAGACACCAGAGACAAAATTGTGGACCTCCACAAGGCTGGAAAGGGCTACGGGGCAGTTGCCAAGCAGATTGGTGAAAATAGATCAACTGTTGGAGCAATTATTAGAAAATGGAAGAGGCTCGCTCGGTCCGCAGCCCCCCCCCCCCCCGCCTCCAGCACGGATTCTGCCGCTCGCTTGTTACCTGCGGTGGTCGGAGATCCGTGACGCCACCCTGATGCCACCCTGCCCCATATCTGGATGAGGACCTCCTCTCTACTTGTGCCGCTGCTGGCTCCCCTCTCTTCGGCCTGTTATTGATGAGATTCCCAGCCGTTACCCCTCCTGAATCATCCGCAGCTTTCTGCCGTCAAGTGTCCTGCGCTGCCTGCTGTGTTTTTGAGGACTTGCACTCCTGACCGGGGTCGGGCTACAGATAAGTTATACCCCCTTTTGTTTTTTCTGTTGTTCTTTGACCTGGTCACTTTGGCAGGAGTTGGTGAATATTCTGAACATTTTTCTTCTTCTCTGGTCTGTGTGAGGCTGCTGGTTCGGGTCCTTTCCTCCCCCTCTCCTCCCACCTGTGTGAGTTGGGGGCTCCCACCGCCCTCACTCTAATATCTGCTTGGAGGAGAGGGGGATCGGAAGGGGAGTGGAGAGGAGAGGAAGGCGAAAAGAAAAGAAGGAAAAAGAAAGAAAAGAAAAGGAGGGGAGGGGGAAAAGGAAGGGGAATAAAAGGAAAGAAAAAGAAGAGGAAGAAAGGAGAAAAGGAAAGAGAAGAGAGAAAGGGGAGAAGAAGGGAAGAAAGGGGAAAGGGAGAAAGAAGGAGAAGAAAGGAAGAGAAGAAGGAAGGAGGAAAGAAAAGAAGGAGAGAGGGAGGGAGGGAAGAAGGAAGGGAAAAGGAGAAGGAGGAAGGGGAAGGAAGGAAAAGGAAAAAAATATATATGGCTCCTAAACGCCGCTCCGTAGACCTATCTGTGAAAAGCGGGGTGAGAAGTGCTGAGGTTAATAAAATCGAACAGTATATAAAATCTCCCATCCCGCAAGCTAAAACAACTACTAAAGGGAAAGCAAACCCTAATGAGAAGAAGAATGTTGTTGACTTATTCCAGGAGGGACCCTCTGAGGATGGGGTACTTAGAGACGGGGCAGACAGCAATGAGGAAGGGGCCGCTACCTCCTCTACTGGTAACTCAACGCCATTGCAGGAGATATTGTGTGTTGTTAAAAAAAATTGTGAGCTTATACAAAATATGGCTCTACAGTTGGGCTCAGTTCAAACGGACGTTTCCCTGATACGGGAGGATTTAGTGAAGATCCGGGAGCGGGTCTCCAACATGGAGGGGCTGGTTCACTCATTAGAGGGTGTGACCAATAAGTTACAAACTGAGATACGGACACTTACGGCCAACAATGAGAGGCTACAGTTGAAAGTTTTGGACCTTGAAGATAGGTCCAGGCGGTACAATGTACAAATTGTTGGGTTCCCAGGGGGTATGGAAGGCGGATACCTAATTGAAAAACTTCAGCTGTTAATTTTCAATAACTTTGGTAGGGAGCAATTTTCCCCTTAATTCATGTTAGAGAGGGCTCACAGAGTCCCAGGGGGTAAATTGGCTCCCGGGAGACCGCCACGATCTATACTGATTAAAGTATTGTCATCTAAAGATAGAGATGCGATCCTCAGACGAGCTAGAGAATGCCCTCCAATTGTCCACGAGGATAGCCGGCTGATGTTTTTTCCGGATTTCGCTAAGGAGACGCAGGAGAGGAGACGCAGCTTCCAAGCCGTTAAAAAGAGGCTAGTGGCTAAGGGTATTAAGTACTCCCTCAGTTTTCCCATAAAGCGGAGAGTTATCTACGGTGGGAAGATGCACTTTTTTGAGAATCTTGAGACAACTTCTGAATGGATGGAGCAAAACGAGATCTGAGAATGTTGACTTCCTTATTCAGGACCCTCCCTCACCTATTTTTGTAAAAGTGGAGAGTTATTTATGACGATAGAGTTTATTATTTCCTTTTCTTTTCCTTTTTTTTTATTTATTTACTCATCCCCTTTCTTCCCTGGTCAATTTCTACCAAATATTTTTGGGGATTAACTAATGGACATCAGAGAACGTTGAGGTGGTCTCCCTTAGTCTTGAGGGGTGGGGGGGCCAGGCAGGGGGAAGGTGGCCCAAGTTAGGGGGTCTGCTGGAGATTCATCGGTGGACTGTGGTGGGGGGGAGGAAATATGGGGGTATGCTGCCTGCCCAGGGTGTTTGGTGTTTTTTGTTTTTTTTGTCGCCGTTGATTAATGGTTAAGATTTTATCTTGGAACGTTAGGGGCCTTGGAGAGAGAGCTAAGAGACAGGCAGTGATGGATGCAATTCGGAGCTATCTCCCTGCAATAGTCTGCTTAGTTGAAACTCATTTTTCAGAGACGGTGACCCCCGATTTGGGGGGAGGCTGGGCAGCACAGATTTACCATTCAAAATTTAACAGTTATTCTACGGGGGTATCGGTCTTGATACATCACGCAGTGGATTTTGTCCTGACTGATTCCTGGATAGATGATCAGGGAAGATTTGTTTTTCTCTATGGCAGACTTTGGAGTCAGCCATATATTCTTGCCTTTTTCTATATACCTCCTCCATTCTCCTTGCACCCCCTCAATTGCCTGTTGTCCTTTGTGGAACAGCGGCCATCCTGCTGGGTTGTTCTGACAGGCGACTTTAACAATGTGATGGATTCCAGTAGAGACAGGTTGACGGCAAATCCCAGCACCACAATTAGTGGGACTGAGACGCTGCTGTTGCGATTCTGTTGGGAGACGGGCTTTGTGGATGTGTGGGAGCACATGGGGAGGGGAAAGAGTATCTTCTCATGTGTTAGTAATGGAGGGAGGTCAATGTCCAGGATTGACCTGGCACTGACCAATAGAGACAATATTAGAAATATTAAATCTGTTAAATATGGATCGAGAACTCTCTCAGATCATTCTCCCCTCTCCATAGAAATTTTGGTAGGGTCAGGTCAGGCCAAATCAGACTCGCTATTTAGTTTAAACCCATACTGGTTGGCTATTATGGATGACCATCAGTTTATTAAAAAACAGATAGTCTCCTTTTGGGAGATTAACTATCCTTCAGCTGGTATTGGTTGCGTATGGGATACTTTGAAGGCCTATATGAGGGGGTTGTTTATCAGCAGTATCATTGCATTGAGAGGATCATTCAAGAGAAGAGAGAAGAAATTAACCAATTTAGTTGCTAGTACCACGGAGCAGTTTATCACTCAGAAGACGTAACAAAGTAGAGAAAAAATGCAGAAAGCCAGTCAGGACCTTAAAAATTTTAAGGCCCACCATAGTTTGTTCTTCAAGGGACAGAAATATTTTTCTGAATCAGGACGACCAGGTAGGCTCCTAGCTAGGATAGTTAAGCAACAAGAGAATAGGAGGAAGGAAACAAATAGTATTCGTGGGCCTGATGGTAGGCTCGCGCGAGATGAGGAGGGTATAGCTGAGGTCTTTTGGGAATACTTTGTAGCGGTTTATAGGGCGGCTCCCCATGTGCCGGACATCCTCGTGGACGCGTATGTGAATGGTCTTTCTTTTTCGGTTTTGTCAGAAAGCCAGAGGATCTTCCTGGAGAGGGAGATTACCGTCCAGGAGATCCATTTGGCCCTTGGGTCAATATCGGGTAGTTCGTCTCGGGGCTGGATGGCCTTCCGTATGAATTCTACAGGAAATATGAGGATATAGTCCTTCCGTATCTTTCAGAAGTATTTACAAAGGTGTTTCAGGGAGAGGGCTTACCGACCACCATGTACGAAGCACTGATAGTTCTAATCCAAAAAAAAGATAGCGATATGCTGGAGATGGGTGCTTATAGACCTATTTCTCTACTTAATACTGATATTAAGCTGATCTCCAAGGTCCTGGCCAATAGACTTTCCAAGGTGATCACATCGCTAATTCACCCAGACCAAAATGGGTTTATGCCTGGGAGGGGTACCCATTATAATATACATCGCCTGTTTGCTAACCTTCAATCCTCCGGGGGGACTGCCCGCTCGATCCTGTCGTTAGATGCTACGAAGGCCTTTGACATGGTCGAGTGGGGTTTCCTCCGGAGGGTGATAGGAAGAATGGGATTTGGTCTAAGGTTCATAGCCATGGTCCGCCTGCTTTACAAATCCCCTTCAGCCAAGCTCAGGATTAATGGGACCCTGACCCGAAGTTTTATACTGGAGAGAGGCACTTGCCAAGGATGTCCTCTCTCGCCACTTCTATTTAATATATATATCGAGCCTCTGGCTATAAAAATCAGACAGGACTCGGGCGTTCTTGGATTTGGGATCATGATCGGATTTCTCTATATGCAGACGATATTCTGTTCTTCATGCAACAGACTAATACTACCCTGCCAAAAGTTATGGAGATTGTAGAATCGTACTCCAGGTTTTCGGGCCTGGAGGTAAACTGGTGCAAAACTACCCTCCTCCCTATAGATAAGCTACAATGGTCAGTGGAGAACCTATCTCCAGACCTAGGGGTTGAGGATTCCATGAAGTACTTGGGGATAACTATCTCCGCTAATATCCAGGACTATGTTCAACTTAATCTACTCCCGGTCATTATGAAGATCAGGTCTAAAATTAAAATATGGCATCGGTTCACCCTTTCGAGATGAGATAGGGTCTCCTTGGTGAAAATGATAGTCCTTCCACAATTGCTTTATGTTCTCCGAAACTCTCCGGTCTGGATAGAGGACAAATTCTTCAAACTGATAGAGAAGATGATTAATGATTTGCTATGGGGGAGAAAGGCTGAAACTGGATTATTTTTCAATGCCGCTGGAATGGGGGGGTTTGAACCTCCCTAGTTTCAGGGGATATTTTATTGCGTTGAGTGGGAGACCAGCCCCCTATGTAAAAAATTAGTGGACCAATCTGGCTTTACTGACTTCTTTACTCCATTAGAGTCAGGATGCCTACTAAGTTGGAGGCAGGAGTTTGGAAGTTTTGTTAAGCTGGTTACCAGGGCCTGGACATTGATCAGGAACTGGCTTTCTATTACATCCTCTCTGGGGTGCACCCCACTATGGCAAAATCAAAGACTTCCAATGCTGGGGGACTCTGACTGTCGGCAGTATTGGAGGGCTAAGAATATTCACTATATAGCGCAAGTAGTTGGGCGTATCCTCTTTCTTGAGGAGATCGCGCAGAAGGAAAACACAGGTGAAATAGTTTGGTTTAGATATTTTCAGTTACGATTGGCACTTTGTCGTATTGTGGATAGAACTTTATTAAGCATAGACACGTCTAGTTTTTTGCACAGTTTAATAAAGAAAAAGAATCACGTAAAGGTTAAGATAGCTTATTGTTATAATCACTTAATCAGGACACGCTTTTTGGATTGTCTCTCTCCTGGACAAAAGTCCTGGAGACTTACTTACCCTAACTTATCTTCTGAGGCTTGGGAAAGTGTGCTGAAGAATATGGGTTAGTTTCTTTAATTTTAACCACATAGTTGTTCAGTTTCATATTATGCACAGGATATATGTAACGCCGGTGTGGCTTCAGAGGCGCGGACTGCGAGATAACTCCAACTGCATACGTTGTGGGAGCCCGAACGCAGACTATCTTCATCTGTTTTGGGATTGCCCCCTCCTAGATGGTTATTGGGGAGTAATACAAGAACTTCTTGCTCGGCGACTGCAGATGGAGCTCCCTTGCCAGCCTGAGCTGTGGATCCTTGGGGATCTGTCTGCTTTAAACTGCCAGAAGCCAAAACAGAGCTTTTTGATTAGGGTGATGTTTTTGGCCCGTCTCCTGGTCTCCAGGTCCTGGTTTGCAGCCACCCCTCCTCATGTCAACCAGTGGCTGAAATTAGTCAATAAAATCAAAGACTATGAGGCCATCTTGTATAGGCAGAGAAGCTCATATGATAAATGGCTTAGGGTTTGGACAGTATGGAATGGGTGAAGGAATAATTGAAGAGACCTTACGGTGATGAATTTTTTTTCTTTTTTTTTTTTCCGGGGATGGCGGCATTGTGGGGGGAGGGAGGTGGATGGGTGGGTGGGATTGCATGCAATTAGTTTTTTCTATTTTTGTAATTGTTTCTTGGGATGAATAAGAAAAATTTAAATAGAACTTAAAAAAAATAAAATAAATGGAAGAGGCTAAAGACAACTGTCAGTCTCCCTCGGACTGGGGTTCCATGCAAGATCTCACCTCGTGGGGTATCACTGATGATAAGAAAGGTGAGGAATCAGCCCAGAACTACAAGGGAGGAGCTGGTCAATGACATGAAGAGAGCTGGGACCACAGTTTCAAAGGTCACTGTCGGTAGAACACTACGCCGTCATGGTTTCAAATCATGCATTGCATGGAAGGTTCCCCAGCTCAAGTCATCACATGTCCAGGCCGGTCTGAAGTTTGCCAATGACTATCTGGATGATCCAGAGGAGGCATGGGAGAAAGTCATGTGGTCAGATGAGACCAAAGTAGAACTTTTTGGTCTAAACTTCACTCGTTGTGTTTGGAGGGAAAAAAAGGATGATTTGCATCCCAAGAACACCATCCCTACTGTTAAGCATGGGGGTGGTAACATCATGCTTTGGGGGTGCTTTTCTGTGAAGGGGACAGGATGACTGCACTGAATTAAGGAGAGGATGAATGGCGCCATTTATTGTGAGATTTTGAGCAACAACCTCCTTCCCTTAGTCAGAGCATTGAAGATGGGTCGTGGCTGGGTCTTCCAACATGACAATGACCCGAAGCACACAGCCAGGATAACCAAGGAGTGGCTCCGTAAGAAGCATATCAAGGTTCTGGAGTGGCCTAGCCAGTCTCCAGACCAAAATCCAATAGAACATCTTTGGAGGGAGCTGCAACTCCATGTTGCTCAGCGACGGCCCCGAAACCTGACAGATCTAGAGGAGATCTGTGTGGAGGAGTGGGCCAAAATCTTTGTTGCAGTGTGTGCAAACCTGGTCTAGAACTACAGGAAACGTTAGACCTCTGTAATTGCAAACAAAGGCTTCTGTACCAAATATTAACACTGATTTTCTCAGGTGTTCAAATACTTATGTTCAGCAGTGCAAGACAAATAAATTCTTTAAAAATCATACAATGTGATTTCCTGAAATTCTTTTTTTATTCTGTCTCTCAGAGTGGGAATGCACCTAGAATGTGAATTTCAGACCCCTCCATGATTTCTAAGTGGGAGAACTTGCAAAATCGCAGGGTATTCAAATACTTCTGTTTGGAGTAAGGTTAAACTACACTGCTCTAGAATAGATGGCAGTAGTGGGATCCTGCCTATGACATACCATCATGACTAGGCAGGTTGCTGGCAGCCATTTTATATCATTTCTGGAGAACCCCTTCAATGTTTTCCTTCTTCTTTATGCAGAAATCTCTTCCCATTTTCAAACATAATATCTCCAGTGGGGTTACTAACACTTTTGTTGTCCATTTGTTATATACAGATTATTTATATCTAAAAATGCGGACATCATGTCCATTCTGTAGAACATATCCTATTCTTGTCTGTTTTGCGGACAAGTATAGACATTGTTACAATGGATCTGCAAATATAACAGATGCTATACCGATGTGGCATCCGTATTATTTGCAGATCTGTGTTTTGCAGACCGCAAAATACATACGGTCATGTGAATTGGGCCTTAATGATGAAAATCATATAGAATGCTTGTGGTGTGCTTTATTAGCAACAACCTTGTAAATTTTTTGTACAAAAAGTCAGCCATATATGGCCACTCCACTCGATAAGTTGCAGCTTGTACGTACCACACAATCAGTTTGCCTTGAGACTGCCTTGGTGGGAAAGGCCAGCCCTACTTAAAGGGGTTTTCCAAGACTTTATAACTGATGAGCTTTCCTCAGGTCATCAGTATCTGGTAGGTGGGAGTCCGACACCCGAGATCCCCGCCGATCAGCTGTTTGAGAAGGCAGTGGCGCTCCTGTGAGCACTGCGACCTTCTCACAGCTTTTCCTAGGCCAGTGACGACGCGTTCATCGGTCATATGGCCTAGGAGCAGCTGAGCCCTATAGAAGTGAATGAGGTTGAGTTCGATACCAAGCACAGCTGCTATGTATGGTTGCTGTGCTTGGTAAGCTGCAAGAAGGCCACAGCGCTCACAGGAGTGGCGGTGCCTTCTCAAACAGCTAATCGTCGAGGTCCTGGCTGTCAGACCCCCACGATCAGATACTGATGACCTATCTTGAGGATAAGTCATCATTATTAAAGTAATGGAAAACCCTCTTAAAGGCTTGCGACCCAACACATCTGCACCACTCTCCAAGCCAGCTACTGAGGCTGCTGCCATGACCTTTCCTATCACTAATGTCATCATTGTTAGTCATAGCCAAAACTCTTAGCCATAGCATGTTTGTTTCTAATCTGTGAAGACACATAGGTCAAAACTATTGACTACTAATCTGCTTCATTTTTTCACATTTTGGATGCATTAGAACACAGAAAACTATTAGTTGAAAAGGTACACATACCCTTTAAAAGACATTTATGAGTTATGTCAGCTTAATAGAACTAGTTTAGTTAACATATCTAGTTAAGCATGTGTGTTAACTTTGCTATATCTGTAGATTATACCTGATGCATACTAACTGTAGCTAGTTGAAATGTGTAATCATGATGGCTGGCTGTGGACACTTCTTGGAATCCAACATGCTTGAGTGTTAATTTCCATCACAACCAGAAATTATAAAATAGTTGATAGGATCTTACAGTATATTGTATATTCTTTTTCTCCACAGTTGAATGGTTTTATTTACATTAAATAACAGAAAAAATCACATATTTTTAATAGTTTCTTGTTTGGTAGCAAAAGGTTTTAAATTATTTATGTGTTACCTTGTCAAATTTTTGTCTGTAAAGTTTTCTGATTTCTGCCAGTCATTAATAATCAATATTTTTTCCCCCAGTAAAGAATATCCTGTTATATCTAAAAGCATCATGAGGCAACGATTGGTATCAAGTCATCCAGGGCAGCTAACAAGCAAATCAGATCTTAACGCGCTCCATAGTAGCCACCAAGGTTTACAGCATTATCAGTATGAGAATGGGGCACACATGCAGTTTGGTGCAGCTGATGCTCAAGATCTACCGCTCAACTCCTTCACAGCTCAGAGAGACTCTGGGCTCTTCTATCACTGTTTAAAAAGAAGAGGTATTGTACAACTAGGTTGGGTGAATTTTTAAAGATTCATTTATTTAAAAAATCAGACGTGTATTGAATCTCCACAAGTGACATATTTATATTCAATTCTATAATTAATCTTAGACTGGGTTCACATCATGTTTTTCCCATCCGTTTAATGTATGCAAAAATCTATATGTTAAACAGAAGCCTCAGACTGATGCCATACAGTGGTATCCATTCCCCATAGAGTTCTATTGAAAAAAATAAATATATATAAGTTAACAAATACATTTGTTTTATTGGACTGTGCAGGAAACCAAAGTGTGGTGTGCTGCACTTTTGTATCCTTTTTTTTTTCAGCTTATATTTTAAATTGATGGGAAAAACATGATGTGAACCCACCCTTAAAAGAACACTGGAGGCAAAAGTCATAAACTGTGATTTGCTCTCTATGTGACTTCATGTCACTTTAAGCATAGCTCTTACTTAGTGATCATCTGAGCTCCCACAATGTACTGCTTTCTGGTTTGAGGAATCCAGTATAATTTTGAGTTTAGTGTACTGTCTGAACAGAGGATAAAATGTTAGATATTTAAAGGGCATGAAAAGGTAATTAAAGCAAAGTATGTACAAAGACATTCAATGGTAGATATACAGTAACTATAAAGGAGAGTTGCCAATATGTTATGAAGAGGCAGAGCTTCCCTTTGAAAACTAAGAAAATTTAGTATAATTCCTTAATGTGGTACGTTTTGTAGTAATACTATTTAAAAGCTGAAATAAGTTTTAAGCAGTTTTTTGTTTTGTACTCACATGAATATGATATGAATTTATCTTTGAGTGTCTATGGTGTAAGTTATAATAAAAAAGTGTTACATGTTAAAATCATAGTAATGAATCAGATACTGTACAAATAATAATCAGAACAACAGCTAAAATTACCATATATAAGGCTAGATTTACACATGTGGTCTTGAAAGAGGATCTGTCACCCATTGATGCTGGTGTACTTAGTGTACTTGAGGCCAGTTAAATACTCCAAGACTTTAGTTTGTGTATTAATGAGTCTGGTGTATTCATGAGCCAAACTTAAATGGTCATTGTGTTTTCTCACAACTTTGCATAACTCAATAATACAATTGAATATAAGAATATTTTTTATATATATTATCGGAGGAAAAAAACTTGCTCTATACTTATCCTCTGTTTTATCCCCTTTTCCTTTTCTACATTAACATTCTTTCTGAATTTTGTATGAAATCTGTCTTGTAAGACAAAGACAAGCTGCCTGCTTACTGAAGATTGAGATTACATAATCCCATAGAATATTTAAATCACCTGCGGTCTTGAAAATGAACGGTACACTCCCGCAATTACATGATACCACAATAAAGAAAAAGAGTGCTAAACACACCGGTATGAGAAAATACAAATCAATTTTATTCAATATCCATAAAAGACATACATGATACATATTATAAGACAATAAATGAGCAGGGACAACCACAATCCTGCATCACACTGCTACCTGCCCCATCCATTGGACGGACGTAAATGGATCTCCATATATGTGATATATAAATAATCAATTATCCCAAAGGATATAATACCAGGAGCATGGAGAATCTATAGCAAAGGTGCGCTTGCCTCAATACACCGGTGTGCATGAATACCAAAATAGCAGACACAAGATCCGAAAATATAAGGTAAAGCAGGTGTATAGGGCTACATACCAACAGAGCAGGGACAGGTATCAGGGCAATGGCGCTCCTCAACGCGCGTTTCGCGTATAGTTTGCTTCCTCAGGAGGAGTTAAAGACCAGAGAGGGAGAGAACACTAATAAGGCGCCGACAACCAATCCTGTGTCTATAAGAGCGTCATGTGATTCTCTGTGAAGTTCCACGTCATCACGGCGGCGCATGACCAATCAGCGTCCGCTGCGTCATATTACTTCCGCCCTACCCCTGAGGCCAGTGGAGGAGAGGGCGGTCGCGCATTCTATGATGCCGATCGCCATCGCCACCAACGCCCTGCACAAGAGAGAGAGGGCGGAAGGAGACGCCCGGACCCAATGGTCATGCGCACAGATGCCACAGAATAAAGAGTCGATGAGGCTCAATCAAAAGTGCATACGGATCTAGTCCTAATGTATATATAATTATAATGTTTTCTACATGAATACGTGGAAGTCCCATATTTTACCCATAATACGGTGAACATTTCAATTTGAAACAAAGTGTTATTTTCATAAATATATAATAGTTACAGTGATCATGACATTAAATCAAAAATTCAACAATTCATTCGACATAATTATATAAAAGATAAAAAGTAAATAAATACCCATAGTGACCAGTGTGTATTCAAATGTGACTATATTACTTCCGCCCTTCCTCTGAGGCCAGTGGGGGAGAGGGCGGTCGCACATTCAATGATGTCGATCGCCATCGCCACCACCGCCCTACATAGGAGAGAGAGGGCGGAAGGAAAACGCCCAGACCTGAAGGTCATGCGCACAAGTGTCCCAGAGAATAGGGAATAAATAAAACTCAATCATAAGTATATATGAATCTAATCGTAAGTGTATACATACAATGATATTTTATACATGGATACGTGAAAGTGCCATAATTTACACACGATAGGATGAACATACTGATTGAAACATAGTGTCATTTTCATAAATGTACCATTGGTACAGTGATCATGGCACTACCTCATACAATCAAAAGTTCATCCAACATGATGTAATAAAACATAAAAATTAAGAACCAGTGATATCCAAATGTGACAGGATTATGGAAGATGGCATATCCTCCATGAATGCATTTATATAAATAAATATACACACATTAAAGTGCATAGTGCGGTGAAACCATACGAATAACATATTGCTTTGCAACACGAAGCCCCGTATTAGGCACGTCACAATTATCAGGGACCACCACATACGAAAACACGGACTGATCCATTCAATGGTGGCAGAATTCATAACATCGGAATTTCACAAAGAGACGGACATTCAGGACAAATCGGCAGACTAAAGAGTAGAAACAACACATCATTATACATATATATGCATCAACTAAGACCCCGTAGTAAAAAATGGGCCAAATCTCCCATTACCCCTAAAATAATGCCACTATTTAGAGAAAGGAGCCAAAGCCAAAGCTCTCATTTAATCCTTTTGGGGTCAGGGTTTTGAGCCTGAAAATCCACCTAGTCTCAATCTGGGCCAGGATTTTACTGTAATTGCCCCCCCTGATCCCCAAATGCACTTTGTCTATGCCTCTGAATCGCAAACCCCTAGGATTGCTCTGATGGAATATTTTAAAATGCTTTGGGAGGGTTTTTAAATCACTCAGATTTAAAACGTCTACCGCCTTTTCAATATCCCTCACATGTTCCCTTATTCTTTTCCGGAATTCCCTTGTTGTTAAGCCAATATATATTTTGTTGCAGGGACAGACTGCATAATAGATAATCCCGGTGGTCATGCAAGAAATGTACTCACGAATTTCATACGTTTGGGTGTGGTCTGAATTGGTAAAGTTGGTTGATCTATCTAGATTGGCACATGCCTTACATCCCCCACAAGGATATGATCCTTTTACCATG
This sequence comes from Bufo bufo, assembly GCF_905171765.1. Taxonomy (NCBI): domain Eukaryota; kingdom Metazoa; phylum Chordata; class Amphibia; order Anura; family Bufonidae; genus Bufo; species Bufo bufo. The sequence continues at coordinate 375,210,177 of NC_053391.1, read as the reverse complement.
GTGGATTGTCCTAGTTTGGTCTCAGGGATGTAGTGACTACGCACCAACAAATCTTTAAGATTTTTGGAGCGTCTCGCAGTCAATAATGGTCTGTTCGAAATACACTGACTTAACTTCACATCCGTTTGCAGAATGTCCCAGTGATTATTCAGAATCTAATATAGCTTTTTCCACTGTTTATTATAGTTGGTAATGAATCTAATATCTGGACTGCCAGTCAGCGTGGTTTTAGCCATCTTGTTTTCCTCATTAGGGCACAATAATTTTTCTCTTTTGCGTGCCTTGGCTATTTGGAAACCCCTCTTTATCTGCCTATTACTGTAGCCTCTTTCCTTAAAGCGTAACTGTAATTTCTCTGATTCCATACGGAAACTCGCCTCATTGGAACAAATCCTTTTGAGACGCACAAATTGGCCCTTAGGAATCCCATCAATTGTTGATCTAGGATGTGCCGAACTTGCATGCAATAAGGAATTTACAGCAGTTGCCTTCCTGTACACTTCTGTTTGAATTTTGCCCATTGCATTTGTTTTTATCTTTATGTCCAAGAAATCAATTTCTCGCCCCGCTTTATACGTCAGCCTGATATTAAGTGCATTGTTATTCAGTACGGTCATGAACCTGTTGAGATCCTCCATGGTGCCCTCCCAGATGAACAGAATATCATCGATATATCTCATCCAATTATTGACTCTATCGATGTTCTCAGGGAGGACACCATGGAAGAACTCCCTTTCCCAAGCACCCAAAAACAAATTCGCGTAGGATGGGGCACAGGTGGCCCCCATCGCCACACCTTGCGTTTGTAAATAAAATCTATCCTTAAAAACAAAAAAATTGTGATGCAAAATGAAGTCCAACAATTGTAGGAGCAGTGCATGCAAGTTCGGCACATCCTAGATCAACAATTGATGGGATTCCTAAGGGCCAATTTGTGCGTCTCAAAAGGATTTGTTCCAATGAGGCGAGTTTCCGTATGGAATCAGAGAAATTACAGTTACGCTTTAAGGAAAGAGGCTACAGTAATAGGCAGATAAAGAGGGGTTTCCAAATAGCCAAGGCACGCAAAAGAGAAAAATTATTGTGCCCTAATGAGGAAAACAAGATGGCTAAAACCACGCTGACTGGCAGTCCAGATATTAGATTCATTACCAACTATAATAAACAGTGGAAAAAGCTATATGAGATTCTGAATAATCACTGGGACATTCTGCAAACGGATGTGAAGTTAAGTCAGTGTATTTCGAACAGACCATTATTGACTGCGAGACGCTCCAAAAATCTTAAAGATTTGTTGGTGCGTAGTCACTACATCCCTGAGACCAAACTAGGACAATCCACCATGGTAAAAGGATCATATCCTTGTGGGGGATGTAAGGCATGTGCCAATCTAGATAGATCAACCAACTTTACCAATTCAGACCACACCCAAACGTATGAAATTCGTGAGTACATTTCTTGCATGACCACCGGGATTATCTATTATGCAGTCTGTCCCTGCAACAAAATATATATTGGCTTAACAACAAGGGAATTCCGGAAAAGAATAAGGGAACATGTGAGGGATATTGAAAAGGCGGTAGACGTTTTAAATCTGAGTGATTTAAAAACCCTCCCAAAGCATTTTAAAATATTCCATCAGAGCAATCCTAGGGGTTTGCGATTCAGAGGCATAGACAAAGTGCATTTGGGGATCAGGGGGGGCAATTACAGTAAAATCCTGGCCCAGATTGAGACTAGGTGGATTTTCAGGCTCAAAACCCTGACCCCAAAAGGATTAAATGAGAGCTTTGGCTTTGGCTCCTTTCTCTAAATAGTGGCATTATTTTAGGGGTAATGGGAGATTTGGCCCATTTTTTACTACGGGGTCTTAGTTGATGCATATATATGTATAATGATGTGTTGTTTCTACTCTTTAGTCTGCCGATTTGTCCTGAATGTCCGTCTCTTTGTGAAATTCCGATGTTATGAATTCTGCCACCATTGAATGGATCAGTCCGTGTTTTCGTATGTGGTGGTCCCTGATAATTGTGACGTGCCTAATACGGGGCTTCGTGTTGCAAAGCAATATGTTATTCGTATGGTTTCACCGCACTATGCACTTTAATGTGTGTATATTTATTTATATAAATGCATTCATGGAGGATATGCCATCTTCCATAATCCTGTCACATTTGGATATCACTGGTTCTTAATTTTTATGTTTTATTACATCATGTTGGATGAACTTTTGATTGTATGAGGTAGTGCCATGATCACTGTACCAATGGTACATTTATGAAAATGACACTATGTTTCAATCAGTATGTTCATCCTATCGTGTGTAAATTATGGCACTTTCACGTATCCATGTATAAAATATCATTGTATGTATACACTACGATTAGATTCATATATACTTATGATTGAGTTTTATTTATTCCCTATTCTCTGGGACACTTGTGCGCATGACCTTCAGGTCTGGGTGTTTTCCTTCCGCCCTCTCTCTCCTATGTAGGGCGGTGGTGGCGATGGCGATCGACATCATTGAATGTGCGACCGCCCTCTCCCCCACTGGCCTCAGAGGAAGGGCGGAAGTAATATAGTCACATTTGAATACACACTGGTCACTATGGGTATTTATTTACTTTTTATCTTTTATATAATTATGTCGAATGAATTGTTGAATTTTTGATTTAATGTCATGATCACTGTAACTATTATATATTTATGAAAATAACACTTTGTTTCAAATTGAAATGTTCACCGTATTATGGGTAAAATATGGGACTTCCACGTATTCATGTAGAAAACATTATAATTATATATACATTAGGACTAGATCCGTATGCACTTTTAATTGAGCCTCATCGACTCTTTATTCTGTGGCATCTGTGCGCATGACCATTGGGTCCGGGCGTCTCCTTCCGCCCTCTCTCTCTTGTGCAGGGCGTTGGTGGCGATGGCGATCGGCATCATAGAATGCGCGACCGCCCTCTCCTCCACTGGCCTCAGGGGTAGGGCGGAAGTAATATGACGCAGCGGACGCTGATTGGTCATGCGCCGCCGTGATGACGTGGAACTTCACAGAGAATCACATGACGCTCTTATAGACACAGGATTGGTTTTCGGCGCCTTATTAGTGTTCTCTCCCTCTCTGGTCTTTAACTCCTCCTGAGGAAGCAAACTATACGCGAAACGCGCGTTGAGGAGCGCCATTGCCCTGATACCTGTCCCTGCTCTGTTGGTATGTAGCCCTATACACCTGCTTTACCTTATATTTTCGGATCTTGTGTCTGCTATTTTGGTATTCATGCACACCGGTGTATTGAGGCAAGCGCACCTTTGCTATAGATTCTCCATGCTCCTGGTATTATATCCTTTGGGATAATTGATTATTTATATATCACATATATGGAGATCCATTTACGTCCGTCCAATGGATGGGGCAGGTAGCAGTGTGATGCAGGATTGTGGTTGTCCCTGCTCATTTATTGTCTTATAATATGTATCATGTATGTCTTTTATGGATATTGAATAAAATTGATTTGTATTTTCTCATACCGGTGCATAATCCCATAGAAGTCTACGGAGGGGGAGGAGAAGGGAGGAAGTGCAGAAAGAAGCAAGTACCCAGATGGCAGACACAGCAGATTCAGCAGCTAATAGTGAGCACTATATCTCACCCAAGTGCTTTATTCACATCTATACTGCTCAGTAGTACTTCTCTGTAATATCCTCTATGTAACTTCTGAATGATTCTGAGTAAGAGTTAGGAAGTAGAATCTCCTGTCTCTGTATGTTCTTTATGGGCAAACATAATAGTCTTAACCCACTAGCTCAGCAAAAACAGAGAATTAGAGATGTGACCTGCAAATAAGGAAACTGCAAAAATGGCAGATACAAGATATATAATTACCAGATTTAGTGATATAATTCATGTATGCACTTATTCTGAAGTGTTATTTGAAGTATGATCTCTGCGTTACTGTACTGAGCAGTGTGAGATTTGATTAGCATCAGGAGAGGGAGTACACTTAAAGGAGGTCTCAGTAAGGTTAGGTGGGTGAAGATTACGTTTAGCTCATCAACACATCTGACTCATGAGCTCTCTCACTCTCGAGCTCATGAGTAAGTACACCAGCTGCTTCAGGTCTAAGAGATTTATTTAATAATGTATCAAGTTTGTATTATGAAATCTGGGAGTAGATCCTCTTTTTTGCGCTTTTATAGAATTTTTCAGTGTATTTATTATAATCAGGTATGAATCCACAAAGAAGGGATAGTATGAAGGAAACTCAGATACTTTTGACTCATTTTTGTGTCAATTTCTGTATTTGGCTCAAATAAATTGCATAAAAAATGGTATGTGTGACTCTAAAAATGACCACTGATATAAGATAACTATTGGCTAGACAATCATTGGTTGGCTTTAAGTTTACATAATTTACTCAAAAACATGTTTAGCTATGTGATGTATATGTATTATTTCAATAGGAAAGGGTGATAATAACCAGTTGCTAGATGCATCTGGTGCTGCTTATCTATTCAAGAAAAAAGAATGATTGAACAGATTAAAATGAGGCATGCTGATCCTACACAAGACACATCAGGGGTCAATTGAGATCCTATTAAAATTGGCAGGGTCCTCCAACAAATATCTATAAGCTTATCTCTGTAGCTTGAGAATATAACATATATTTCAAAATATAAGATATCTTTATTGTTTGTGGTACATGATTCATGGATATGGGATGAACCATCAGTCTAAGCCAATATGACTAACTGATAGAACATTAAAAGCCAAACTAAACACAACAACATTTTATTAAAATCATATGAGTATAGTTGAGATCAGGCAAGAAGAAATACATAGAATAATATATGATCCTGATATACAGCAACTGCCCTGTCATAAACAATAGACATAAAACAATTCTGGTGCATATTCTGTATAGTATCAATGCTGAAATAAACTCTAAACTACCTATAAACGGTTGAAAGAAGTGAAAATTCAATGCTTCTTAGGGTCTATTTACACCGGATAATGTGCTGCTTCTACGCTGTGAATGTAAATGCTGTTCATAATGACACACTCTTGTGGAAGCTGCTGTTAGCAAATGATCACACTACCCAACTCTTCCCTGCCTGATCAAAATGATGGTAATGTACATTAGGTCCTCAGCTTTGTGTATTAAAACTACTTTTCATAGGGAGTTATAAATTGTCTGTGTGAAGTAAAATCTTTTAAACTCTTGCCACATGTGGTGTACATTGCCTTAAGTTTTAGTTCTTTCTTTTACAGAGGGTGCACGCCACCTTGAACTTCCTTGCAAGCGATCTTATCTAGATCCCTCTTCTTCTATGGCAGATGATCACTACTTTCGATCACCTCCACCATACGACCAACAGATGCTAAGCCCACCTTACCGCAATGAAGTGGCACCAAGAGATGCTTGTATGTACTCTACTTCTGGAGCAGAAATAGCAGGAGTATCGGGTGTTGATGATTTGCCTCCTCCACCACCACCTTTAAGTTGCAACATGTGGACTTCTGTTTCACCATACACAAGCTATAGTGTCCAAACAATGGAAACTGTTCCATACCAGCCTTTTCCAACTCACTTTACCACCACCACCATGATGCCTCGTCTTCCCACAATTACAAGCCAAGGATCACAGCCACCAAGTGAATCACACTTCAGTGTGTACAATCAGCTTTCTCAGTCTCAAGTACGAGAAAGAGTTCCAACCTCATCCTTTCAGAGAGAGAGAGTGCACCCATCTTTATGCGAAAGAAAGCCCCCATCACCACACATAAACACCGCAAATGAATTTTTATATTCACAAAGTTTTTCATTATCTAGAGAATCTTCACTACAATATCACTCTGGCATGGGGACAGTGGAAAACTGGACTGATGGATGACTGCACTTCCGACATATACCATATTTGAGTTATTCTCTATTGACCCAGACAATCTGATCTGTTAATACCTGTGGGTAACCTGCACTTCGATAAACTTTCGCCTATGAATCAAATGAACATTTATTTTTAGTCAAAACAGGGTAAATCACCCCATCTAGATGTCTTGTTAGTTTAATGGATGAATTATTGAGTTAACCAAGACAACTATAGAAAATACATCAAACTAACTTGTAGAAATTTCCTGGAATCACTAAATCTTTGCATGCTAAATAGCTATTTATACCTATATATGTGTACATATATATATTTTTATAAATATATATATCACAAATGCAAGCCACATGTCTGATGAAGCTTAGCTAATAAAGTTGAGATGCTTAATAAAATTGTGAATGTTACCATGGTTCATGGAGACATCTATTTAAGATTTTTTATGATGATATAAGAAAAAAACTGCGTGAGAGAAATAGCATATATATATCTACAGGAAGACACTTTATGAGAAATCCAGCTTATATCAAACAACTTGACAATGTTTCTCTTATACTTGTTAAATAGCATGGACTTTATTCTTACTAAATGGAAAGCTAAAATGCTATAAGGCAATTGTTGATGATGTCATACCTCTAGTTGTCTTTTCATTGATCTCTATTTACAGTATGTGTGGAGATATGGATATCTGCAGCTAATGTAAAGTCTAGATTTCATTGTCCTTTCTTACTTTCTACCATCACTCTTACACATCTACAGAATGATACCGACATTTTTGAGACATATTTCCAGGATAGAAATGTTTTTTTCATTGGTCATTGTTTTCTGCTGGAATAGTGAATAACATTAAACTTATGTTGAAACTATATCTGGTTGACTAATTAGTTGTTGTATTACAATGTGCACATTTTAGTATGGCCTACATTGCATAATTTATAAAGGTAAAAAATCTGTGACATTTTGAAATGTCCATGCAGAGATTGCAGTTGGATGCTAATCGTGCAGCTGCAGAAGCAGGGAGCCTGGACTCCAGCTGGACTCCACTTCCACATCACTCTACACATAGCGCTCAATGAGATCAGACAGCGGCAATGCTGGGAGTCTGTGGAACTCTACAGAGAGGTTGTACAAGCACTTGTACTTTTTTCCTCCTGTAAACTTTTTACTTGCTTCTTAGGTCTATTAGGCTGGTCTCTTAGAAGTTCCATGTAAAAAGCCCTAAGCAATGGTGGAAAATGCTAATTTGTTTACAAACTTAAATACATAAGGATACTGGTGCACAGTTGATACTCATAAATCTGTTGAAGGGTCTGCTTTAAGAGATTTTAGTAGTGGAAATGTGAAGCACTTCAAGTGATTATAGATTAGACAGGACTCATTCAGAATAATGTATTGTACCAATGTTATGAATATTCAATATTTAACACAAAGACCCTTGCAGTTCTACTGAAGCTTCCCTCTTATGTAAAGTTGTCCATACACCTTTACTAGCTGTCAGCCACCAGCTAATCTTCCCAACTCCCCTATACATATGCACACTTGTTTTTGTTGAGCACGCATGTGTTCTCAACACAGATTAGGGAGTAGGCTGCTGTAAGACTCTGGCAGGGGCTTATCTCCCTTGAGAATAATATTGAGTGCTGACATTCAACATGTCTGATTCTTCATTGAAGAGAGTCAGCACACTGAAATACACGTAAAATAGTTGGTTGGTCCTGCCAAAGTCATTGGATTTGTCTGACCTTTTCCTCACCTTTATCTTTTTGAGATAAGATCAACTAGTTTATGATTTAGTATACTTTTTAAACTCTGGTCACATCATAATACAATGCAAAAGAGAATAAAAGAGACACAAATCAGAAAGGGCATTTTTTTAAACAATGGACATAGAAAACCACTTTATTTAGAATTTTGGCTGTTTTTTTCAGCTGTAAGTATACCATTGAAAATTACATAAAAAGTATTGTCCTCCTGTACCAGTGACCACAGATAGCTATAACTGCTATAGTGATAGGTAATCCATTGATGTTTTACAGCTGTTGTGAGGGGATGATGTTATCTGTTAGTATAATAGTAAGTTAGTATAACTATGATAACACATGACAGCTCTATTGTTCGCTTGATAGGCCTAGATAAAGATGCCCACATAAGAGCATTGCACTTATCAGTGTGATTTGTGATCTATTTCAGTGACTCATCCCCCTTCCCTCTCTGCCTACAGTGAATGAGAAATTCAAGCAATTCTATTTACTGTGCTAAAAGTCCAAAAAAGAATATAAAGAGCCAGGGCAGGAAGTGACTTCAAGTGACTTCAAAAAGTTATATCCATAAAACCATCCATTTTTGTAAAGAATAAAATGACCTAGGATATTCACAGAGGTACAACTCCTATATACACTCACCTAAAGAATTATTAGGAACACCATACTAATACGGTGTTGGACCCCCTTTTGCCTTCAGAACTGCCTTAATTCTACGTGGCATTGATTCAACAAGGTGCTGATAGCATTCTTTAGAAATGTTGGCCCATATTGATAGGATAGCATCTTGCAGTTGATGGAGATTTGAGGGATGCACATCCAGTGCACGAAGCTCCCGTTCCACCACATCCCAAAGATGCTCTATTGGGTTGAGATCTGGTGACTGTGGGGGACATTTTAGTACAGTGAACTCATTGTCATGTTCAAGAAACCAATTTGAAATAATTCGAGCTTTGTGACATGGTGCATTATCCTGCTGGAAGTAGCCATCAGAGGATGGATACATGTTCTCATTCTGTTTACGCCAAATTCGGACTCTACCATTTGAATGTCTCAACAGAAATCGAGACTCATCAGACCAGGCAACATTTTTCCAGTCTTCAACAGTCCAATTTTGGTGAGCTCGTGCAAATTTTAGCCACTTTTTCCTATTTGTAGTGGAGATGAGTGGTACCCGGTGGGGTCTTCTGCTGTTGTAGCCCATCCGCCTCAAGGTTGTGCGTGTTGTGGCTTCACAAATGCTTTGCTGCATACCTTGGTTGTAACGAGTGGTTATTTCAGTCAACATTGCTCTTCTATCAGCTTGAATCAGTCGGCCCATTCTCCTCTGACCTCTAGCATCCACAAGGCATTTTTGCCCACAGGACTGCCGCATACTGGATGTTTTTCCCTTTTCACACCATTCTTTGTAAACCCTAGAAATGGTTGTGCGTGAAAATCCCAGTAACTGAGCAGATTGTGAAATACTCAGACCGGCCCGTCTGGCACCAACAACCATGCCACGCTCAAAATTGCTTAAATCACCTTTCTTTCCCATTCTAACATTCAGTTTGGAGTTCAGGAGATTGTCTTGACCAGGACCACACCCCTAAATGCATTGAAGCAACTGCCATGTGATTGGTTGACTAGATAATTGCATTAATGAGAAATAGAACAGGTGTTCCTAATAATTCTTTAGGTGAGTGTAAATAAGTAATCCAGCTGCTATGAGGGGATGATGTTATATGTTAGTATAATAGTAGATTATTCGAATCATGATAAAGACATTATAGCTCTAATTGGTCTCTTGATAGGCCTAGATAAATATTCCCACAGAAGTGCAGTACACTTAGCAGTGTGATGCCCTAATTGAGTCACTCATCTCCCTTACCTCTCTGGCTGCAGTTACTGAGAAAGTCAAGCAGTGCTCTTTACTGTGCTAAAAGTCGATAAACAGAAAGTCAAAGAGGCAGGGCAAGAAGTAGAATGCATGGAGTGACTTCTAAAAAGTATATCCAGAACAACATCCACCAATTTTTGTAAAGAACCCAACACTATTGTATACATTGTATTAATGTATTTACTGCTAAGAGTACACACCAATTCAATGTCTAATCTTCTGTTGATTGTATTCAAAGTCACATACACTTAGGCTGAGTTCAAACGGGAGTTGCGGCAAAAGGTGCGGGTGCGTTGCGGGAACATGGGCGATTATTTCGCGCAAGTGCAAAACATTGTAATGCGTTTTGCACTCACGTGAGAAAAATCACGCATGTTTGGTACCCAAACCCGAACTTCTTCACAGAAGTTCGGGCTTGGGATCGGTGTTCTGTAGATTGTATTATTTTCCCTTATAACATGGTTATAAGGGAAAATAATAGCATTCTGAATACAGAATGCATAGTAAAATAGCGCTGGAGGGGTAAAAAAAATAAAAAAAATAATTTAACTCACCTTAATTCACTTGCTCGCGCTGCCGGCATCTCGTCTGTCTCCTTCTTTGCTGAACAGGACCTGTGGTGAGCATTCATTCCAGGAACAGGACCTGTGGTGACGTCACTCCGGTCATCACATGATCCTTCACATGACCCATCACCATGGTAAAAGATCATGTGATGACCGGAGTGACGTCACCACAGGTCCTGTTCCTGGAATGAATGCTCACCACTGGTCCTGTTCAGCAAAGATGGAGACAGACGAGATGCCGGCAGCGCAAGCAAGTGGATTAAGGTGAGTTAAATTTTTATTTTATTTTTTTAACCCCTCCAGCGCTATTTTACTATGCATTCTGTATTCAGAATGCTATTATTTTCCTTTATAACCATGTTATGAGGGAAAATAATAATGATCGGGTCTCCATCCCGATCGTCTCCTAGCAACCATGCGTGAAAATCGCACCGCATCCGCACTTGCTTGCGGATGCTTGCGATTTTCACGCAACCCCATTCACTTCTATGGGGCATGCATTGCATGAAAAACACAGAATATAGAGCATGCTGCGATTTTCACGCAACGCACAAGTGATGCGTGAAAATCACTGCTCATGTGAACAGCCCCATAGAAATGAATTGGTCGGTATTCAGTGCGGGTTCTTGGTCTCATGATATGTAGATAGATGATAGATAGATAGATAGATAGATAGATAGATAGATAGATAGATAGATAGATAGATAGATAGATAGATTATTACCAATTGCTATATCAAAAGACATTTATATTTAATTATTTTTTAATCTTCTGCTCAGCAACTTGCATCAGCTTATCATTCTGTTCTTTGAATAATATCCACAGCAGAACACTGAGCTAACTCTATGAAAGTAGTTCTGCCAAATATTCTCCAGAGCATGCACAGTCATTACAGAAATGGAAATAATGTAAATAGAAATCTCATTTCTCAAGCCTTATGTGAATGTTTAGGGCTGCTCAACAGGTCTCTTCAGTCTGCCCAGAATCCGGTCATGGATGCCTTTTAAACCAGTTATATGTTTATTAATATAAAGCATTGGAGCTAATGAAAAAACTGAAAATGTCTGTAAATTTTATGTTTATGTTAAGAGTTACTTTTATATGAGCACTTTTATTAAAAGCTGCTTTCATTATTGGTGTGTCAGTTAAAATTATGTTTCATTTTAGAATATGTGTAAGTAAATCTAAGTAATTAATATCCCTTAATATGTAGCTCTAACCATAGCTTAAAACTTTCTCATGTCCTTAAATTGCCATGTGCAGTCAGAAGGTACAGTGTTTGTATTGAAAGCTCAGCCATTTGCTGCATGAACCTTTTGTGTCTCCAGATTCAAAAGAAAGAAGTGTTCATCATATCTTGATGGAGGACATGCTTGGTGTCTCATCTCCTTGCAAGCATAGTTAGCATTTTTCGTCTTAGGATAGCCCAAGATGTGACCAATGTATTAACAGAATTTCGCATCTCTCAATGAATTTGGCACATTCACTGCAAAAATGAAGGATTTAAAGACATTTTCTGGGATTATCATATTGATGACCAATCCTCAGGATAAGTCACCAATTTCAGATCACCTCAACCTCCTTGCAGGTCACCAAGCACAGTGTCGTCCATTTGATAGCGGCTGTGCTTGGTATCGCAGCTCAGACCTTTCACTTGGAAGAGGCCTGACCGCTCACCAAGCGCCTCAGCCTCGTTATACAGCTGATTGGCAGGGGGGTCCCATAAGTCTTACTGCCCCTTTGGCTTTAGTCTTTAAAGAGGACCTCTCAGTAGGTCATATAGTTCTATCTGTGCATACTATCAATTTACTGCTGGCTCCATGAGCATTTTGCCATTGGTCCTAACTCGATTTACTTCCCCCTTTCCCCATCCCCCCTCATTGCTGAGCATAGACTGAGGAGAAGCTTAGGCTGAAGAGCAGCTACAGGCAAGAATACAGGTTAGGCTACTTCCACACTGGTGTTTTGGCTTTACGTTTGTGAGATCCATTCAGGGCTCTCACAAGCGGTCTAAAACAGATCAGTTTTCCCCTCATGCATTCTGAATGGAAAAGAATCCACTCAGAATGCATCAGTTTGGCTCTGTTCCGTCTCCATTCCGCTTTGGAGGAGGACACCAAAACTTTGTTTGCAGCGTTTTGGTGTCCACCTGACGAAACTGAACCAAAAGGATCCGTTCTGACACACAATGTGAGTCAATGGGGATGGATCCGTTTTCTATCACACAATCTGGCACAATAGAAAACTGATCCGTCCTCCGTTGTCTTTCAATGGAGTTCATGACGGATCCGTCTTGGCTATGTTAAAGATACAAACGGATCCGTTCTGAACAGATGCAGACGGTTGTATTACCTGAACGGATCCGTCTGTGCAGATGCATGACGGATCCGCACCAAACGCAAGGGTGAAAGTAGCCTTAGAGGCTATCTTAGGTCAGGAGCTGGACACAACTGATAAATGTGAACTGCACTTCAGTGCGCAGATCCAGCATTTATCCAATGACAGTGCTGGACAGAAAAGCTAACTGGCACTAATTGGCATCTGGGATAAATAGACAGCCTATCATATATTATCTGTTATGTGATTTTATGAATATGTCATGTGTCCCATTGTATAATATTGTACTGTGTCTTATGTATGTATGATAATGGAGACCTTACAGGTCTGAGAAGTCTGCAAGAGTCTGTCTTGAGATAAACATCCTTTGTTGTAATCCAATTAGCATTTTCCTATCAGAGACTAAAACCAGGTGGTTACTCAACTTGGCTCTTTGGAATTGTTAATCAGGTATGTCCTGTTCCTCACACTTGTTCCCATAGAACTTCATGAAGCACCTAGAAACCGGGTTACTATTCACAGCATGTGGTCTAGAGGCTGCTGTCATGGCCTATGGTGTACGCTGTGACACTGTTGCCACACTTGTGGTTGCCCGCGGCAACCCGTTGCTGTGAGAGCATGCGGCGGCAGTGTCTCGGCCTTCTGGGTGATTGCCGTGATATGGTTGCCACGCATGCTGTTGCCGGTGGTTACGTGTTTGGTATGCTTGTGTGTGCACTTCCCCTTTAAGTTGTAGCCGCCCTCTGTCTGGTGCTGTAAGGGTTAACTCCCTGACTGGGTGTGGTCACTTGGCTTATATCTTCTGTGGTTTCCTGGCTGGAGTCTGTTGTACTTCAGCTGTCGTTGGTGCTGGAGCTCTGCTCCAGTCCAGGGTGTTCCATATGTCCAGTGAGGGCCACCCTTGTGGTCACCAATGTTATCCCGGTGTCTCCTTTCCTTCCTGTCCCTATTTGTATGGAGTAGGTTATGTTCAGGGTGTTTGTATGCCTAGTTTGGTGTTACATGTCTGGTGGTGTTTGGTGTCCAACATGTTTACTAGACATTCCCCTGTCTCATGTTTATTGCAGCTATGGTGGTTCTGGGTTCCTGTGTGGTTTTGTGGTGTGTGCTGTGTCCTTTTAATGTTGGTGTGGACACCAGCACTTGTGCACGGGGTCCAGTCAGTGTGTCTGTGGCAGGTAAGTGTGTTACTAGTCTCTCTTACCTGCCATCTCTATTAATGTTAGCGTTCCCCTCTCCTTGCAGCCTGGCCTCAGATACAGACCCCTGTTCCTCCATTACTGGGATGAACAGGTCGTCTCTTCCCTGCTCCTTGGTGAGGGATTACCAGGGTGACTTGGGGTCTCTAGGAATACAGAGTATGAGTTGTCCTACCATCGGGGTCCGCTCATACGGTGAGGAGTCAGGGAGAGGATTAGGGATGCTGTAGGAGGTTACCTGCTCCCTTATTACTCCATTTGACCAGGCTGATCCCCTTTTACCCTTTGACACAGCATGGTGGGGGGTTTCCCCTACTCCCCACCGTGACAGTATGACCACAAGGGTGGCCCTCACTGGACTGATGGAAACCACAGAAGATATAAGCCAAGTGACCACACCCAGTCAGGGAGTTAACCCTTACAGCACCAGACAGAGGGAGGCTACAACATAAAGGGGAAGTGCACACACAAGCATACCAAACTCGTAACCACCGGCAACAGCATGCGTGGCAACCATATCACGGCAATCACCCAGAAGGCCGAGACACTGCCACCGCATGCTCGCACAACAACACGTTGCCGCGGGTAACCGCAAGTGTGGCAACAGTGTCACAGCGTACACCATAGGCCGTGACAGCTGCAGGGCTACATACAGGAACATGAGTAAATGTATCATACGCTGTAAGACGTTCCCGATAAACCTGCATGTTAATAATTTTCATTATCACATTTGGTACATCGTGGGCATCGCAGGAAGTCCAAACAACCCATACCTGATTGCATGTGTTCCCACGTAATAAGGATCTCACTTTCTATAAAGCCCACAAATTTCATATCTGTTGTCTATATGATCTGTGTGATGAAGCATGAATTAAGGAAGCATGTTTGTGCCTGCATCTCTGTTAGAGCACGCATGAAAACATATTTGGTTCATATCTGTCAGTTAGATTGGTAGGTGGGATGAGCATGAATAATATAGTGCCTACCCCCCCAAGACTTCCAGACTCACCCCTTTTGCTGAAGGGATATAAAAATACATGACCATAGACCTTTCCTTTGACACACGTTGGACGAGAAGCAATGTTGCCCCCATGTCAAGTCTCTTTGTTTTTACATATAGTGTGATCACAATATTGGAGTCCATTTTTCAGTAACGGGGGCAGATTGATGGGGTGCCAGAGGCAAGGTGGTAATGTGCATAGTTAAAAATGTATGGCCCAGTGACAGGTCCTCTTTAAATTTTCTGTCACATGGCTACTCCTTTAAATTAAAAACCTGTACATACAGTAAAAATGCATTACTCCGATTTACACGTTTTTTTTTACTTTATTCTCATCAAACTTCCTGTTTTAAAAAATATGAACAATTGCTAAAAGTACATTTTGTAAAACACACCTTAAATAGGTGAAAATTTTAAAAAGATGTACCACTCAACAAGATGAAATTGAATAACTGGTTTCAAACTCAATAACAGGGCAAATTATACTATGAAAATAATTAGGTTTCTACTTGGACTTTGAGCTCTTAATTTTATGGCAAACATCAGTGTATGCTTTGCATGCATATGCAAAACATTATGAGAACATCTGTGTGTTTTTGACATTTTAGTGTCCTTTGTTATACTGAACAATCCATGGAAGCTCAGTTAAGTATTTCATAGTCACATACATTGAATTATTTTAGGCATAGAAAGAATTTTAGCAACTTTCTAGTCAGACTTAAAAGCTTTAAAAAGGTAGTTTAAAGAAATCCATGGCAAAAATAAGGCTTGGAAAAAGATTAAAATAGACATTTGCTGACTATTTGAGGTTCTACAGTACAAAACTAATTTCATGTTCACAAGATAAGATCTGGACAGTGAATGTAATGTAAACACATCTTATTGATATATGGTGACAGAACTGCCATTATTAGAGAAGGATATCTTAGTAGATAAAACTACTTGAGTAGGCTCTGTAAGTGTGACATGGGCTGTAATAATTTTTGTGGGTTGTACCGTTTCATTTGTCAAAATGACACAATATCAACACCCGACTAGACTACTGCTGCCAGCCTCCAGCAAACAATTTATGGGCTCCATGTCTGAAATCCAAATGTTCAGTACAGATCTTGGCAAGCATCACAGAGTTGCTAATGGGATTTTTCTTTTGCTTGTTTTTCTTTATTTTATTCACTCTACAATGTGTCACTCAGAGCCTACATTTACAATGACTCACCAAAACACTTCAGCGTACAATAAAGATTGAATGCATGATTCATTATTTGAGAGCTGAAAAACTGCTTGCTCCCCAAACCAAAGAATATACACCCAACACTTGACTACAATAATATTCTTACCTTCATGCAAATTTTACATAAATTATTACTTGGTCACATATGCTACAATACAACTAACTATGGTAGTAGAATGGCTAATAAAATGGCTTTTTTTGCTCCCATTGTAAACATGAGAAAAATGCTAAGCCAACAGAATTCAGCAAATTGGTGAGATTTCAAGCAGCTTTTATAGAGGATTTCTGACAACTAATATGACTAAGGATCAGCGAATTGACTTTAAGGATTGTACATTTATTGGCTCATATGAGCCAAAGTTATTACTTTGCGAAGTCCCAAGAGAATTTGTGTAATAACTTTGGGAATTAATTATTACTGTAAAAAACCTTGGTACGGAACTCAGGTTCGGTTCCAAGGTACCACTAGGAACTAAACCCAAGTTCGGTACCAAGGTTTTTTACAGTCATAATTAATTCCTGAAGTTATTACACAAAGTCTTGCGCGACTTTGCAAAATAATAACTTCGGATCATCTGAGCCAATACATTCTAATACTGTACGGAGCAGGAACTCCGTACAGTATAACAACCAAGTTTTTTTGCGAATCGACTTCGAATGTCCATGTAACATAAGTTAAACTCATAAGTTTATATACACCTTAGGGTGGGTTCGCACTAGCGTTATTCCATTCCATTATAGGTTCCGTTTATAATGGAATGGCGAGACAGAATGCATAACGGATCCATCTGGTTTCCGTTATGCAGGACGGAAACAAAGTCCTATCGACAGGACATTTTTTCTGTCGTGCATAACGGAAACCAGACGGACCTGTTATGCTTATCCTATAGACTTCTATTAGGACGGAGCAAAGTGGAATGCCTCTTAAAGGCTTCTGTTTCGCGACTCCGTTGTATACCATTATAAACTGAACCTATAACAGAACGACATAACGCTAGTGCAAACCCACCCTTAGCCACATTCATTGAAGCTTGATTTTTCACAGTTATTGACACTCAATACGAGTACATCTTTCTTCTCTTAGGTGAGTTAGGAAAGTAAAGATTAAGAATGTGAACCCGTAAAATAATACTAAAGACAATGATTTATTTCCCAGTGGCTCAGAAGTTTGCTTACACCAAAGTATAGCAAATGACCTTGTGAAACATGTGCTAATGAACTTTATATCAACAGTTAAATGTGTCCTTAATGAACAGGATCTGAAAGGCCAGTAAGCAAGGAAGAAGTCACTGCTCAAAAATTGCCCTTAAAATCCAATTCACAGTTTGCAACTGCACATGGGGACAAAGATCTTACTTTTTGGAGAAAAGTCCACCGGTCCGATGAAACAAGAATGAAACTGTTTTGCTATATTGACCATCATTATGTATGGAGGAAAAAGGGGGAGGCTTGCAAGCCAAAGAACATCATCCCAACCGTGAAGTATGGTGTGGCATCATCATGTTGTGGGGGTGCTTTGCTGTAGGAGAAACTAGTACATTTCACAAAGTAGATGGCATTATGAGAAGTGTTGAGAGAATTGAAGAGAAACTAATTGAATTCAATTCGAATTTCAGGGACAATTCGATTTGCCGCAAATCCGAATTTCATCTCGCTTCGTAGTAACAAATAGCTACATGTGTTACAAAGTGAAAGTAAGAAGTTTGGGAATGCAATATGACCCATAATGCCATGCAGCCAGCCAATCATCCCCTGTGATGTCACAGCCCTATAAAAGCCCCATTACGCCCGGTCTGCCATTTTACTGTGAACTGAGCATAAAGACACATGGTGGTTAACCCTTTCATGACCAAAGGTCATTGATGCCCCAGTGTCCAGGTCAAAATTTACAAATCTGACATGCGTCACTTTAAGTGGTAATAGCTTTGGAACACTTTTACTTATCCACGCCATTCTGAGATTGTTTTCTCGTGACACATTGTACTTCATGACAGTCATAAATTTGAGTCAATATATATCTCCTTTTTTTAAAAAAAAAATCCCAAATTTACCCAAAAATTGTAAAAATTTGCAATTTTCTAAATTTCAATTTCTCTGCTTCTAAAACAGAAAGTGATACCTCATAAAATATTTATTACATAACATTCCCCATATGTCTACTTTATGTTGGCATCATTTTGGAAATGTTATTTTATTTTTTTAGGACGTTAGAAGGCTTAGAAGTTTAGAACCAATTCTTAAAATTTTAAAGAAAATTTCCAAAACCCACTTTTTAAGGACTAGTTCAGGTCTGAAGTCACTTTGTGGGGCCTACATAGTGGATAACCCCATAAATGACCCCATTGTAGAAACTACACCCCTCAAGGTATTCAAAACCAATTTTACAAACATTATTAACCCTTTAGGTGTTCCACAAGAATTAAAGGAAAATGGAGATGAAATTTCAAAATTTCACTTTTTTTAGCAGATTTTCTATTTTATTACATTTTTTTCTTTAACACATTAAGGGTTAACAGCCAAACAAAACTCAATATTTATTACTCTGATTCTGCGGTTTACAGAAACACCCCACATGTGGTCGTAAACTGATGTAAGGGCGCACGGCAGGGCGCAGAAGGGAAGGATCGCCGCATGGTTTTTGGAAGGCAGATTTTGCTGGATTGGTTTTCTGAACGCCATATGTTTTTTATTTTTCTACCGATCGTCTTGTGCAGGGGCTTATTTTTTGCAGAAAGAGTTGAGGTTTTTATTGGTACCATTTTTGGGTACATAGGATTTTTTGATCATTCATTATTACACTTTATGGGACAAGGTGGCCAAAAAATTGGCTGTTTTGGAACAGTTTTTTTTTTTTCTTTTACAGCGTTCATCTGAGGGGTTAGGTCATGTGACAGTTTTATAGAGCAGATCGTTACGGATGTGGCAATACCCAATATGTATACTTTTTCTTATTTATTTAAGTTTTACACAATAATAGCATTTCTGAAACAAAAAAAATGATGTTTTAGTGTCTCCATAGTCTGAGAGCCATAGCTTATTTATTTTTTGGGCGATTGTCTTAAATATGGGCTCATTTTTTGCAGGATGAGGTAACGGTTTGATTGGTACTATTTTGGGGTATATTCGCCTTTTTTGATCGCTTGGTGTTGCACTTTTTGTGATGTAAGGTGACAAAAATGGCTTATTTTTTTACACCGTTTTTAATTTTTGTGGTGTTTATTGGACGGGGTTGATGATGTGATATATTTATAGAGATGGTCGTTACGGACGCGGTGACACCTAATATGTGTGGTTTTCTGTTTGTTTTTTTTGTTTTTTTATAGGAAAAGGAAATTTATTTTTTACATTTTTATTTATTTATTTTTACTTTTATTATTTTCAAATTTTTTTAATCAGTTCCCTCTTGGATCTTGAAGATCCAGTGGGGCTGATGGTTGTACTATACTTTGCAATGCTCTTGCATTGCAAAGTATAATACAATCAGATGCCTGTAGGTGGCAGCACTGGACGCCTATACCATGGCAACCGGACGCCTTTGCAAAGCGTCCGGTTGCCATGGCAACCATCGGGCGCTGCGATCGCAGCAGCCCTGATGGTTGAGAGAGAGGGGGCCCCCTCCCTCTATTACCCCCATGGATGCCGCTACTGCGGCATCTATGGGGTTACAGCAGTGTCAGCATAGAGCTGACACACGCTGCTGATGGCGGCGGCTCAGGAATGGAGCCGCCGCCATCACACACACAAGGGGGACCGCATCGGGGGCAGGGGGCAGCGCTGGAAACGGGGGAGGGGGGGCAGCATTTTACTTACAGATCGGGGCAGGAGGGGGCGGACCGCTTCGGGGGGGCAGGATAAGATGATGGACAAGAAGGGGGCACAGATCGGTGCAGGAGGGGGCGGACCGCATCCGGGGCAGGACAAGAACAAGGAGGGGGCACAGATCGGGGCAGGACCGCATCGGGGGCAGGACATGAACAAGGAGGGGGCACAGATCGGCGGCTTCAGGACACATTACCGATTTCAGGCTCTGATCTGCAGAGCGCAGATCAGAGCCTGAAACCGGCATTTTAACACTGCCGCGATCCGATTGGTTAGTCTGCACAGACTAACCAATCGGATCGATTGCCGGCAAGGGGCCACTCTGATTGGCCCCTTGCCGGCATTACCGCACTGTATGCTGTCCGTGACAGCAGCAGGGCAGGGGCAGAAGCTTAAATCCAAGCGCTTTGCAGCGCTTGGATTAAAGAGCTGCCAGAACATGTATATACGTGGTAGCTACACGGGCATGTGCAGCTATCACGTATATATACAGATTGCAGTCGTGAAAGGGTTAACAAAGCTTTTAATTGTACAATATTGGATAGAGACAGCGTAGGAACAATGTAAGGAGTAGTAGGGAGAGAATAGAAAGCACATAGAGAGACTGCTTGACAGTGAAGGGACAGTGCAGACTGAGTGTAATTGCTCTGTGCATCTTATTTATAGTGATGAGCGGGAGGTGCCATATTCGATTTCGCGATATTTCGCGAATATTCGATTAAATATTCGTCTTATATTTGTCGAAATCGAATATTCGTCATTATTCTATTTATCGCGAATAATATGTGATTTAATTATTCGCGTATTGCTTTTTTTTTTTTAACTGTATAAGGCAACTTTCCTATTGGTTGGCTATGGCTATTGGCTAATATGTGTATTTTACAAATATTCGCTATATATTCTTGTTTTAGAATATGATGAATATTCTAAAAAACAAAGTTATACACATATAGACTGTAATTTAGCTAATACAGTGCTATAATCTTTTTTTTTATAGTCTAATTTTTTTAGTCTCTTCTGAACTTCAGATTTGGAAAAAATGTACACTTTTAAAAAAAAATACTATAGCACTACATTAGCTAAATTGCAGTCTATATGTGTATTTTACGAATATTCGCTATATTGCTATAACTTTGATTTTTAGAATATGTCGAATATTCTAAAAAACAAAGTTATAGCAATATAGCGAATATATTCGTTATTTAGAATATTTGTCTTTTATTTCCCAATCTGTACTGTTATTCCACTTTGGCATACTCCTCCCCGACAAGCGTCCCCGTCACCATGGGAACGCCTGTGGGTTACAATATACCATCGGATCTGAGTTTTCACGATCTCAGGGAAAACTCAGATCTGATGGTATTTTCTAACCCACAGGCGTTCCCATGGTGACGGGGACGCTTGTCGGGGAGGAGTATGCGAACTGTACAGATTGAAAAAAAAAAGTTTAATATTCTAAATAACAAATATATTCACTATATTGCTATATATTCGTTCTTTTGAATATTTGTCATTTTTTTTCCATATGAAAACATGATTCCTTCCTGCTTAAGTTGCTTGTGGGCCAATGACTCATTGACCCACAAGAAAGAAGCAGGGATGAATCATGTTTTCAGATGTTAAAAAATGACGAATATTCGATATAGCGAATATATAGCACTATATTCAAAATATTTGCGAATTAGCGAAGTTGCGATATTCGCAATTAATATTCGCTATTCGAATATTCGCGCTCAACACTACTTATTTATCTGCTGCGCCATTTATTCGTAATCTGTTCTGTTATACATAGAATTGCTATGCATCAGACTTAGGGGGTCATTTATTAAACAGAAATATGCCTAAATTAGGCGTACTTCTGGTGCAGATTGCGGCGCAAAGGTCATGCCAGATCTAAAAAAAGTGGGTATGGTGTGGGCGGGGAAGGGGCTGGGCCGGCAGGCCCATCTGATTTACCATTTTCTACGCCTGTTTTAGTTGTAGGAAATTGTCTAAATGTAAGACAGCTAGGAAGCTCACTTACATTTAGAAGTGGCAATGGATCTGCTGAAGTTATTTAGAAGCTGGTCCCTTTGCATAACTGCAAAGGATCCACAGCCAGTGCAGGGCTTTATTAAGACTGGCATCTAAAATGCCGGTCTTAATACATGTGCTCCATAGTCTCAACAGGAGGTCTAATACTGTAAATAGAACTGTTTACTTAGTTCTTCTACTGCGCCTTTAATAATTAATCTGTTCAGTTATACAGGGAGTGCAGAATTATTAGGCAAGTTGTATTTTTGAGGATTAATTTTATTATTGAACAACAACCATGTTCTCAATGAACCCAAAAAACTCATTAATATCAAAGCTGAATATTTTTGGAAGTAGTTTTTAGTTTGTTTTTAGTTTTAGCTATTTTAGGGGGATATCTGTGTGTGCAGGTGACTATAACTGTGCATAATTATTAGGCAACTTAACAAAAAACAAATATATACCCATTTCAATTATTTATTTTTACAAGTGAAACCAATATAACATCTCAACATTCACAAATATACATTTCTGACATTCAAAAACAAAACAAAAACAAATCAGTGACCAATATAGCCACCTTTCTTTGCAAGGACACTCAAAGCCCTGCCATCCATGGATTCTGTCAGTGTTTTGATCTGTTCACCATCAACATTGCGTGCAGCAGCAACCACAGCCTCCCAGACACTGTTCAGAGAGGTGTACTGTTTTCCCTCCTTGTAAATTTCACATTTGATGATGGACCACAGGTTCTCAATGGGGTTCAGATCAGGTGAACAAGGAGGCCATGCCATTAGATTTTCTTCTTTTATACCCTTTCTTGCCAGCCACGCTGTGGAGTACTTGGACGCGTGTGATGGAGCATTGTCCTGCATGAAAATCATGTTTTTCTTGAAGGATGCAGACTTCTTCCTGTACCACTGCTTGAAGAAGGTGTCTTCCAGAAACTGGCAGTAGGACTGGGAGTTGAGCTTGACTCCATCCTCAACCCGAAAAGGCCCCACAAGCTCATCTTTGATGATACCAGCCCAAACCAGTACTCCACCTCCACCTTGCTGGCGTCTGAGTCGGACTGGAGCTCTCTTCCCTTTACCAATCCAGCCACGGGCCCATCCATCTGGCCCATCAAGACTCACTCTCATTTCATCAGTCCATAAAACCTTAGAAAAATCAGTCTTGAGATATTTCTTGGCCCAGTCTTGACATTTCAGCTTGTGTGTCTTGTTCAGTGGTGGTCGTCTTTCAGCCTTTCTTACCTTGGCCATGTCTCTGAGTATTGCACACCTTGTGCTTTTGGGCACTCCAGTGATGTTGCAGCTCTAAAATATGGCAAACTGGTGGCAAGTGGCATCTTGGCAGCTGCACGCTTGACTTTTCTCAGTTCATGGGCAGTTATTTTGCGCCTTGGTTTTTCCACACGCTTCTTGCGACCCGGTTGACTATTTTGAATGAAACGCTTGATTGTTCGATGATCACGCTTCAGAAGCTTTGCAATTTTAAGAGTGCTGCATCCCTCTGCAAGATATCTCACTATTTTTGACTTTTCTGAGCCTGTCAAGTCCTTCTTTTGACCCATTTTGCCAAAGGAAAGGAAGTTGCCTAATAATTATGCACACCTAATATAGGGTGTTGATGTCATTAGACCACACCCCTTCTCATTACAGAGATGCACATCACCTAATATGCTTAATTGGTAGTAGGCTTTCGAGCCTATACATCTTGGAGTAAGACAACATGCATAAAGAGGATGATGTGGTCAAAATACTCATTTGCCTAATAATTCTGCACGCAGTGTATATAGACTTAGAGTGCATCAGACTCATTGTCAACAGGCAGTCTAATATATAGACACGTAATACATTGGCATGTTTATCTAGTTAATCTGCTATGCCATTTATACTTAATATTTTCTGTTATACCTAGACTTACTGTACATCAGACTCATTGTCAATGGGTGGTCTAATATATACGTGCATTTACCTAGTTAATCTGCTGTGCCTTTAATTAATCTAGTCAGTTATACATAGACTTACTGTGCATGAGATTCATTGTCAAAAGGTGGTCTAATATATAGGCGCATTTACGTAGTTCATCTGTTGCACCTTAAATAATTAATCTGTTCAGTTATACATAGACTTAGTGTTCATCAGACTGCTTGTCAACAGGCAGTCTAATATATAGGCATGCTTACCTAGTTCATCTGCTGTACCATCAATATGTAATCTGTTCTGTTATTCATATACTTAGGGGCACACTTATTAAGACCGGCATTTTAGACACCGGTCTTAATAAAGGCTCATAGCTGGCGGTCGTTCCGCAAAAGTTATGAAGAGACGCAGGTCTTTCCATAACTAAGGCACATCCAGCGCCAGTTATAAATTTAAGACAGCTTCTGAGCTGTCTTACATTTAGACAATTTTCTACTCCTAAAACAGGCGTAGAAAATGATGAATGAGACGGGCCTTCTGGCCCGCCCATGCCCACACCACACCCACAATTTTAGACCTGGTGTGAGCAGGGTGAAGTCGCAGATGGTGGCGCAACTAATCGTATTTCAAAATAGTAAATGACCCCCTTATCAGACTCATTGTCAACAGGAGGTCTAATATATAGGTGCTTTTACCTACCGTAGTTCATCTGCTGCATCATTAATACTTAATGTGTTCTGTTAGGATTGATCCCATTACTAGGGTTGAGCGAACCCGAACTGTAAAGTTCGGGTTCGTACCGAACTTTAGGATTTTTGGACCCCGAACCTGAACTTTTCAGTAAAAGTTCGGGTTTGAGTTCAGTGTTCGGCGATTTAATGGCGCTTTTTGAAAGGCTGCAGAGCAGCCAATCAACAAGCGTTTAACTCTTGTGCCCTTAGAAGCCATCACAGCCATGCCTACTAATGGCATGGCTGTGATTGGCCAGTGCAGCATGTGACCTAGCCTCTATATAAGCTGGAGTCACGTAGCGCTGCACGTCATTCTGCTCTTACTAGTGTAGGGATAGGATGCTGCTGCTGTAAGGGAGAGAATAGGAAAGAATCTGTTATCAGAACTTGTTAACTCAGCGATCTACAGCGATTTTGTTTTGTGGGTGCAGTGTAAAATCTTTTTACCCTGCCCTGAGCCCAGTGACACAGAAAAACAACTTTTATCCGCCTGTTAGTTAGGTGGGCGTCGGCGGCAATTTTGTGCAAGTTAAGTGCTCCAGCACTGCATATGTGCCAGGGACAATAATTTAACCCTGTTTTTTTAGTTCAGTGGGCAACATATACCCATTTTGTAAGTTCACCTGCACTGCATATGTGCCAGGAAAAGGCAAAATAATATAGGGAATCGTTCTGTGAGTTCAGGGACCCAGGGGGTTACATATTCAAATTTTTTTCTGTAAAGTACAATCCAAGTAAATCCATCTGTTAGAGTCTGTGGGGACAATTTTTTTTTTTGCTAAAAAGTACATTTGCGCCCTGCACTGCATTTGTGACAGTCCAATACAAGCGTTAAATACCGCTGTTATATTCTGGTTTTAAAAAAAAACACCCATTTTGTGCAGGACCCTATATTTGGGGCCTCTGCTGCATTTGTGACAGTCAAATACAAGCTTTAAATACTGCAGCTATATTCTGGGTTTAAAAAAACACCCATTTTGTGCAAGACACTACATCTGGGGATTTTGCTGCATCATTTGTAACAGTCTAATACAAGCTTTAAATACTGCAGTTATATCCAGGGTTTAAAAAAAACACCCATTTTGTACAAGACCCTACATCTGGGGCATTTTATGCATTTGTCACAGTCAAATACAAGCTTTAAATACTGCAATTATATTCTGGGCTTAAAAAAACACCCATTTTGTGCAAGACCCTACATCTGGGGCCTTTGCTGCATTTGACACAGTCAAATACAAGCTTTAAATACTGCAAATATATACTGGGTTTAAAAAAAACACCCATTTTGTACAAGACCCTACATCTGGGGCATTTTATGCATTTGTCACAGTCAAATACAAGCTTTAAATACTGCAGTTATATTCTGGGTTTAAAAAAACACCCATTTCGTGCAAGACCCTACATCTGGGGCATTTTATGCATTTGTCACAGTCAAATACAAGCTTTAAATACTGCTGTTATATTATGGGTTTAAAAAAACACCCATTTTGTGCAAGACCCTACATCTGGGGCATTTGCTACATTTGACACAGTCAAATACAAGCTTTAAATACTGCAGTTATATTCTGGGTTTAAAAAAACACCCATTTTGTGCAAGACCTTACATCTGGGGCCTTTGCTGCATTTGACACAGTCAAATACAAGCTTTAAATACTGCAAATGTATACTGGGTTTAAAAAAACATCCATTTTGTGCAGGACCTTACATCTGGGGCCTTTGCTGCATTTATCACAGTCAAATACAAGCTTTAAATACTGCAAATATATACTGGGTTTAAAAAAACACCCATTTTGTGCAAGACCTTACATCTGGGGCCTTTGCTGCATTTGACACAGTCAAATACAAGCTTTAAATACTGCAATTATATTCTGGGTTTAAAAAAAACACCCATTTTGTGCAAGACCCTACATTTGGGGCCTCTGCTGCATTTGTGACAGTCAAATACAAGCTTTAAATACTGCAGTTATATTCTGGGTTTAAAAAAACACCCATTTTGTGCAAGAGCCTACATCTGGGGCTTTTGCTGCATTTCTGACAGTCTAATACAAGCTTTAAATACTGCAGTTATATTCTGGGTTTAAAAAAACACCCATTTCGTGCAAGACCCTACATCTGGGGCATTTTATGCATTTGTCACAGTCAAATACAAGCTTTAAATACTGCAGATATATTCGGGTTTAAAAAAAACACCCATTTTGTGAAAGACACTACATTTGCAGCCTTTGCTGTATTTCTGACAGTCCAATACTGCAGTTACATTGTTGGTTGACAAATTAAAAATTTTTGTGACCGTGAAGTCATTGTATAAAATTCGCCTGTCACACTGTTGTGTGACCTCAAGAAATTTTTCCTCTTTATGACACCGGCACTGCCTTACTTTCAGTGAACTTAATTGTTGACAATTGGCACTTACATTGTCACCTGACATAAACCATCTGTTAGTTTGGTGGGTGAACGCAAAGAATTAGGAGAGAGTCAAGGACCCGGTCGTGGTACTGCTGGTTGAGCTCCTGTTGCAGGAAGCAGACGTGGTCGATCTGTGCCAGCTACACGCACAAGTGAAACACCTTCCTCAGGTGCGAGTAGGCGACAGAACCTTTAGCGTTATTTGGTAGGGCCGAATGCGGCTCTTCGAATGGTGAGGCCAGAACAAGTACAGGCGATAGTAAATTGGGTGGCTGACAGTGCCTCCAGTTCCTTCACATTGTCTCCCACTCAGTCTCCTGCTGAAAGATCAGAGTTGGCACCTACCAGCCCATGTCCATCAGTCTTTCACCTCACCCCTTTGCTAATCAGCCAAGCAGTCTGAGCCCGAAGTCATGTAGCAGTCTCTTCTGCTTTTTGATGACTCTGCTAGCAGGGTTTCCCAGGGCCATCCACATAGCTCTGCCCCAGAAGTGGAAGAGATTGAGTGCACCGATGCCCAACCACTTATGTTTCAGGATGAGTACAAGGGAGGACCACCGCAGCACGTCTCGGATGATGACAAAACATATGTGCCAACTGAATGTGGCTTTCTGCAGTGTTCAGACCGACAAGGAGGGCAGGGGTGAAGACTTAGTGAAAGATGATGTGGAGGACGATGAGGTCCTCGACCCCACATGGAATCAAGGTCATGCGAGAAACCTGTCTAGTTCGGAGGAAGAGGCAGTGGTCGTACAGAGCCACCAGCACAGGAAGAAGAGGGAGCAGGGTGCACCTGCTACTGCCCACCGCACCAAGAGACTGAGGACACCAAAGCCAGCTCCAAGGAGTTCCCTGGCGTGGCAGTTCTTCAGACAATGTGCTGACGACAAGACATGAGTGATTTGCATGCTGTGCAATCAGAGCCTGAAGCGAGACATAAACATTCTAAACCTGAGTACAACCTGCATGACCAGGCATCTAAGTGCAAAGCATGAGATGCAGTGGAGTAGATACCTTAAAAACCATGAAAGGTCTCTAGCTCCTCCTGCCTCCTCTTCTGCTGCAGTATCGGCCTCTTCATCCCCCTCTGGAGTGACAGTGGCCCCTGCCAGCCCGCAAACAGATGGCGGTGGCTGTCCCACAGTATGTCGTGCCCAGCCGCCACTACTTTTCCAGGCGAGCCATCCCTGCACAACCAAGTGGGGGACAAAATCAGGTGTGCACTGCGCAACGCCATTTGTGGCAAAGTCCACCTAACTACGGATACGTGAACCAGTAAGCACGGTCAGGGACATTATATCTCCCTAACAGCACACTGGGTAAATGCAGTGGCGGCTGGGCCTGAGGCGGATAGCAGTTTGGCGCATGTCCTTCCACCACCGAGGATCGCAGGGCGCTTCTCTTGGCCTCCTGTTGCTCCCTCTTCCTACTACGCTTCCTCATCCTCTACCGCCTCATCATCCAGTCAGCATAACACCTTCACCACCAACTTCAGCACAGCCAGGGGTAAACGACAGCAGGCAGTTTTAAAGCTTGGGGGACAAACCCCACACTGCGCAGGAGCTGTGGACTGGCATGGAACAACAGACCGATGAGTGGTTGGTGCCAGTGAGCCTCAATCCCGGCCTGGTGGTGTGCG
Organism: Bufo bufo; assembly: GCF_905171765.1. Classification (NCBI taxonomy): domain Eukaryota; kingdom Metazoa; phylum Chordata; class Amphibia; order Anura; family Bufonidae; genus Bufo; species Bufo bufo. The sequence continues at coordinate 375,181,771 of NC_053391.1, read as the reverse complement.
ATAATGGGCGAAATCTCGAAGCAGCTCCGGGCCGAGCCGGTTTGACGCACATCCCTTGCTTGGCACATGTGCTGAATTTGGTGGTGCAGAGGTTCCTGAAAAATGACCCCAATATGTCAGAGCTGCTGCAGAAAGTGCGAGCCATCTGTGAGCGCTTTCGGCATTCTCAACCTGCTGCTGCACGCCTGTAAGCGCTGCAGCGTAACTTCAGCCTTCCCACTCACCGCCTCATATGCGACGTGCCCACAAGGTGGAACTCCACCTTGCACATGCTGGCCAGACTCTGCAAGCAGCAGCAGGTGATAGTGGATTTTCAGCTGCAGCACACACGGGTGAGTCGCTCTGCGGAACAGCACCACTTCCCCACCAATGATTGGGCGTCCATGCGAGACCTGTGTGCCTTGTTACGCTGTTTCGAGTACTCCACCAACATGGCCAGTGCCGATGACGCCGTTCTTAGTGTTACTATCCCACTTCTATGCCTCCTTGAAAAAACGCTTCGGGCGATCATGGAAGAGGATGTGGCACAGGAGGAGGAGGAAGAGGGATCATTTACAAGGGTTTCAGGCCAGTCATTCACAAGTGGCTTCTAGGGTGGGTTCACTGGTGCGTGGCTTGGGGGATACAGAGGACACAGACAATACACCTCCCACAGAGGACAGCTTGTCATTGCCTCTGGGCAGCCCCGCACACAAGAGCGATTACATACTGCAGTGTCGTGTCTCCGCAACCACCGCCGAGTTGGCCACATTCTAACTTGTGCTGATTACTGGGTGGCCACGCTGCTGGATCCCAATTACAAGGACAACGTACTGTACTTAATTCCGTCACTGGAGCGTGATCATAAGATGCACGAGAACAAGCGCACTCTGGTAGACGCGCTGCTGATGGCATTCCCACCTGACAGCGGGGGCACAGTGGAAGCACAAGGCGAAGGCAGAGAAGGAGGAAGAGGTCGTCAACGCAGCTGGGGCACCACCAGCACCTCAGAAGGCAGGGTTAGCATGGCTGAAATGTGGAAAAGCTTTGTCAGCACGCCACAACAACCAGCACCACCAGCTGATATGGAACGTCTTAGCAGGAGGCAGCATTTCAGCAACATGGTGGAGCAGTATGTGAGCACACGCCTACACGTACTGAATGATGGGTCTGCCCCCTTTAACTTCTGGGTCTCCAAATTGGGCACATGGCCTGAGCTTGCCCTTTACGCCTTGGAGGTGCTGGCCTGCCCTGCAGCCAGTGTATTGTCTGAACATGTGTTTAGCACGGCAGGGGGCATTATCACAGACAAGCGCAGCCACCTGTCTACAGCCAATGTGGACAAGCTCACATTCATTAAAATGAACCAGTCATGGATCCCACAGGACTTGTCCGTACCTTGTGCAGAATAGACATGTATACTGGCCTTACCCAGCCACTTTATCATACTCGGGCGCACTTTATCATTGTTGTATTTTTTATATTTCCCATTGTTTTGGGGAGTACCCTAATTAAAAATAAATAAATAAATAAATAAAAAACATAAACCAGTGTTGGCTACCTCCTCCTCCTCCACCGCCGCTTCTACCTACACTCCTACGTCCACCGACTCCTCAACCTCCTACTCCATATGGACCTCCAATTTTTTGGCTGTGATATACCCCTGCTCTACATTGTGGACAGGGAAATACATTTCACTAATTCATCTGTTACATTGTCGGGTGAAATTCACCAATTTTTGGCTGTGATACACCCCTGCTCTACATTGTGGACAGTGAAATACATTTCACTAATTTGTCTGTTACATTGTCGGGTGAAATTCCCAAATTTTTGGCTGTAATATACCTCTGCTCTACATAGTGGACAGGGAAATACATTTCACTAATTTGTCTGCTACATTGTCGGGTGAAATTCAGCAATTTTTTGCTGTGATATACCCCTGCTCTACATAGTGGACAGGGAAATAAATTTCACTAATTAGTTTGTTACATTGTTAGGTAACATTCACCAATTTTTGGCTGTGATATACCCCAGCTCTACCTAGTGGACAGGGAAATACATTTCACTAATTTGTCTATTACGGTGTTGGGTGACATTCACCAATTTTTGGCTGTGATATACCCCTGCTCTACCTAGTGGACAAGGAAATACATTTCACTAATTCAGTTGTTGGGTGACAAATGCTCATCTTTTGCGCTAGAAAGTACATTTGTGGACTACACTGCATTTAGGACAGTACGAATGGTGAGGCCAGAACAAGTACAGACGATAGTAGATTGGGGGGCTGACAGTTCCTTCGCATTGTCTCCCACCCAGTGCCCTGCTGAAAGATCAGAGTTGGCACCTACAGCCCATGGACATCTGTCTTTCAACTCACCCCCTTGCAAATCAGGCAAGCAGTCTGAGCCCCAAGTCATGCAGCAGTCTCTTATGCTTTTTGATGACTTTGCTGGCAGGGTTTTCCTGGGCCATCCACATAGCCCTGCACCAGAAGTGGAAGAGATTGAGTGCAATGATGCCCAACCACTTATGTTTCAGGATGAGGACATTGGAAGACCACCGCAGCACGTCTCTGATGATGACAAAACACAGGTTCCAACTGCTGCGGCTTTCTGCAGTCTGCAGACCGACAAGGAGGGCAGGGGTAAAGAGTGGGTGGAAGATGATGTGGAGGATGATGAGGTACTAGACCCCACATGGAATCAAGGTCATGCGAGTGACCTGTCTAGTTCGGAGGAAGAGGCGGTGGTCGCACAGAGGCACCAGTACAGCAAAAGAGGGAGAAGGGTGCAAAAGCGTCTGTTACATTCTCGGGTGACATTTTACCATTTTTGCCGTGAATAAACCCCTGCTCTGCATAACTGACAGGGACCGAATTTTTTAAAATCTTCTGTTCCATTGGTGGGTGACATTAACTCATTTTTGCCGATGAAAAACCCCTGCTCTGCATAGGTGACAGGGACTTAAATTTCTAAAATTTGTATTTAATTGACGCGCCCCTCCTTTCATTCGATCCTTCTGCATTAATAACTTGTCCCACATTTCTGCTTGATCACATTTCAGCCATTTCAACCCTGATTCCCTGTTACCCGTGATCACCATGGTAGGCGCAGAAAAGAACATAGAAAGTTGAAAGAGAAGATTTCCAATTGGATCGTGTATGTCACAGGGACATGCGATCAGGCAGAAGTTATCTAGAGTCAACAAAGTGGCAGCAGGGCCTCTCCTGTCTAACGTTTCCAAATCAAAAATACCCCAGTAACATTCCCTGTAATTTTTTATTAATCAATACAATAACAGGGCATCTTAAGAGTCCTGTATTGTTATTTATCGTCACTACCTCCCCAAATCGGGAGTGGGTAATTGCCCCTCACCTCCTCCTTTACTTGGAAGCTTCAGCTTCAAAAATTTGTCCCACATTTCCCCTCGATCACATTTATTTTTATCCATTGACCTCCCTTGGATGTGGTATCCCTTTCTCAGGCTCCCTCTCCGGCATGGAACCCTGATTCCCCGTTACCCGTGATCATCATGGCAAGCGCATAAAAGAACATCGAAAGTTGATAGGGAAGATATCCAATTGGATCAAGGCCGTCACGTGGACGTGCGACATGGTTGAGCAGTGTGTGTGCACATGCCTACATGTACTGACTGATTGGTCTGCCCCCTTCAACTTCTGGGTCTCCAAATTGGGCACATGGCCTGAGCTTGCCCTTTACGCCTTGGAGGTGCTGGCCTGCCCTGCAGCCAGTGTACTGTCTGAACGTTTGTTTAGCACGGAAGGAGGGGGTTATCACAGATAAGCGCAGCCACCTGTCCACAGCCAATGTGGACAAGCTCACGTTCATTAAAATGAACCAGGCAGGGATGCCACAGGACTTGTCTGTACCTTGTGCAGAATATAAATGTATATCGGCCTCACCCAACCATTGTTGTACTCCAGCGCACTTTCTCTTTGTTTTATTTTTAATATTTCCCAATGTTTTGGCGTCTACCCAAATGTAAACAAAAAATAAATAAATAAAATAAAATAAAAAACAAAAACAAAAACCACTGCTGCTTCCGCCTACACTGCCACATCCACCGCCTCCTCAACCTCCTACTCCATATGGACCTCCTCCTCCTAGATCAAGATTATTATTTTTAATTTTTACCTATTTTATGTTATTTGAAGTAATTTCCCTATCCCATTTGCAGCCCTCTAGCCCTTTCCATGACTTTTTTAGAGCCATTTTAGTGCTCCAAAGTTCGGGTCCCCATTGACTTCAATGGGGTTCAGGTTCGGGGTCAAGTTCGGGTCCCGAACTCGAACTTTTCTGTGAAGTTTGGCCGAACCCGTCGAACCCGAACATCCAGGTGTCCGCTCAACTCTACCTATTACCCAGGCTGTAAACTCCCCTACTGAACCCTTTTCAACATAAATGCTGTGGAATGATCCCTCCCTATCCTTTTCCTACACCTTGAATAATCTTTCCCTGAACTTGTAAATAATTTTTTTAGCACAATAAAAAAATTTCTGCCACTGTCTCTAGCGCCTACTGACATCTCTCCCTGCACTTACACTGGAAAATGCCAGAATCCAGATGGCTGAGGCTATTTATAGGGCTGTGACATAACAAGGCTGGCTGGCGGCTGATTGGCTGCATGCATGGCATTATGGGTGATCCTGCCTTCCCAGAGTTAGTTCCTTGCTCCATGTCCTCACATGTGCAGCAGCCATTTTAGGAAAAAATGCGATTCGTTACCACGAAGCATGAATAAATTCGGATTCGGTGCAAATCGAATTTTTCCTCAAATTCCACTTCGTCAACTTCGATTTGCTCATCTCTAGCTATTTCCATCATTTATTGTGAGGCAAATTCAGGAGCCAAGCCTACTCTTAGGTATCATGAATAGATCTGCACCTGTTCTGTGGTTTGGGCTGCCAATAACTGATGAGAATATCTGACCAAATAAGTGAAGTGTGACCTAAGCCTAATTATGACGCACATTCATTCTACAGCTAGCAGAAGGGATTTAAACGCATGTATTTGGACTTCCACAACATGGATTAAGAGAACCTTTTTTCTCCACTGCTTTATTTATGCTGCCTCTACGTCCTTATTTTGTTTTCTTTACTGAAGGATGCTGTATGTTTTTTTATTTTTTTTATTTAGCTAGGGGTTAGGGTACTTTCACACTAGCGTTTTTCTTTTCTGGCATAGAGTTCCATCCTAGGGGCTCTATACCAAAAAAATAACTGATCAGTTTTATCCCCATGCATTCTGAATGGAGAGAAATCCGTTCAGGATGCATCAGGATGTCTTCAGTTCAGTCTTTTTGATTGATCAGGACAAAGATAAAACCGCAGCATGCGGTCAAAAAAACTGAACACTTGCCTGAATGCCGGATCCGGCATTTTTTTCCATGCCGGATCTGTCCATCTGTCCTTCCGATCTGCGCATGCACAGACCGAAAAAAAAAAAAATGAAAAATGCTGGATCAGTTTTTTCGGATGACACCGGAAAGAGGTATCCGGCATTCCAATGCATTTGTAAGACTGATCAGGATCCTGATCAGTCTTACAAATGCAATCAGTTGGCATACGTTTTGCTGGATCCGTCAGGCAGTTCCGGCGACGGAACTGCTTGTCAGATCACTCTGCCGCAAGTGTGAAAGTAGCCTTAGCTAGGAATGTTGGTGGCCTGAATGATGATGGGCACATCCATATATGTGACCTGTCTGTCATTCTGATGCACAGTAACTGTTTCACTACCATAAAGGATTAACTATGCATTGTTGCTGCACTGCACAGTCATGTACATCAGGATACATTCTGCCTAAAGTTTAACTGCAGGCCAGGATAGACCTGATTTAATGCACTTTGTGACAAATGTATTCATAACAAAGCTATTTTTTTTCAAACATTCGGCCAAGCGACCAAATAAAATTTTGCTCATCTCTAAATATGAGGGAGGCGATGGAGATATTGAAGCAACATCTCAAGACATCAGCCATGACGTTAAAGCTTGGGTTCAATGGGTCTTCCAAATGGACAATAACCTCAAGCATACTTCCAAAGCTGTGGCAAAATGACTTAATGACAATGACGTAAAGGTAATGTAGTGAGAGTGACTAGTGATGAGCAACTTTTTCAAAAATTCGATTTGGCTGCTTTGCCGAACTTTGACAATAAATTTGATTCATTACAAATTGCTTCTTAACAAATCACATTCCATTGTATGGAGTGGGCATAATTATGGGGAATGGCGATCACCTCACCACCCGTCATTTAATCCCTCAGATGCCGTGTTTAACGCCGATCATAGCTGAGAGTCACATTCAACCTATTAGGGGGTTAATCAGAGGTTGAAACAAAAAAATACATGCTCATCCATTTGATCGCGGAGAGGCCATCATGGCCATCGTGACTGAAGAAAACGCATTAATTCTCCACGTCATCACTCTGGGCGGATGCGGTGACAATATCAGTGATAACGTCACCACGCACACCCAGTGTGATGACGTGGTGAGGTCATCACTCTTAGGAAAAAATGTGTATAGCAGCACAACGAAAAATTAAAGTCTTATCTTGTGGTGGTGCCAACCGTGTTGGGAGCCAGTCAGAAGTTCCCCCTTGGATGCGTCATATAGAAGAAACCGCAGCACTCTCCTGTCTTCAATTCAGTGGAATTTATTTCACCAGCAAAAAATGCGACGTTTCGACCGTAAAGGTCTTTCTCAAGCCAGAAGAAAGACCTTTACGGTCGAAACATCGCATTTTTTGCTAGTGAAATAAATTCCACTGAATTGAAGACAGGAGAGTGCTGCGGTTTCTTCTATATGAGGTCATCACTCTTGCCGTAGGTCCCTTGGGGGGGTTTCTTCAACCAAGATGGGAGCAGATGGCTTCTCAACGAGCAACCGGAGGAGTTAAGTATAAATATTTTTTTAACCCCTGAATGGCTTAATCTGAGACACAGATGCCATAATCAGTGGGGTGGCTATATCTAGGAAGAGTGCTGGTTGTTCTGAACCTCTTCCATTTATGGAGGTGCTCTTGGGAGCTTTCAGTGCAACATAATTTTTTTCGCACCTTTTTTCAGATCTGTGCTTCTTCACAATCCTGTCTTTGAGTTCTACAAGCAGTTCTTTCCTCCTCATGGCTTGGCATTGTCAGCTCAGCTGCGAGACTTTATATAGACAGGCGTATGTCTTTCCTGATCATGTCCAATCACATGAATTCTGAATTTACCATAGGTGGACTCCAATCAAGGTGTAGAAACATTTCAAGATGATCAAGAGAAATGGAAGTCCTGAAGCGCAAAATTTCAAGTATCATAGCAAAGGGTCTGAATAGTTATGTGAATGCAAAGTTTTAGTTTTTCCTTTTCAATAGATTTGCAAAAATGTCTAAAATTCTGTTTCTCATTATGGGTCAATGAGTGCAGTTACATTTTTTTAAACCTGATTTTTTTATTTTTAGAAAAACATAAAAAGTGAAAGAGTATAAAGACTTTCTGAATTCATTGTACAAGCTGCAGTGTTTCCTATGCTGATAGTTGGTTATGACGATGTTGCTTGGCTGTCAAGTTGTCAGGGCAAGTGAAAACATTGAAGACAGAAAGAGTTCCACAGCATGGCAGCTCAGTGGTTACCACTAGTGCCCTGGGTTCTAATCCAACCAAGGGCAACATCTGTATGGAGTTGGCATTTTTTCCTTGTGTTTTCTATGGGTGCCCTACCGATACTCCATACAGATAGGTTAGTTTGGAATTTAGATTGTGGACTGGGGGCAGGGACTGATGTGAGTGATGACAATATCTGTATAGCACTGCAAAACATGTATGTGCTATGCAAATTAATCAAATAATTTCTGGGTAAGAAGGTATTTATTATCTGTACATTTTTTTACACTATACATTTGCAAATTACATTTCCAGATATACTAATGTATAAGGTAGGCCAGTTCAGATCTAGCAAAATACTTATGCATAAATTTAACCCTTAGAGAACCGCAATTTTCTGTTTTTGTCTTTCACTCTCCGTCTTCCCAGAGCCATAACTTTTTTTATTTTTCCGTTCACATAGCCTTATGAGGGCTTATTTTTGCGGGACAGGTTGTACTTTCTAATGGTAACATTTACGGTTTTATACAATGTAGTTGGAAAAAAATGCAAATGAGGTGGAATTGAAAAAAAGCTATTCTGTCACAGTTTTATGGTTTGTTTTTTTAATGCCATTCAGTGTGCTGTAAAATTAACCTGTTACCTTAATTCTCCAGGTCAGTACAATTACAACAAAACCACACTTGCATAGTTTTTCTTGTGTTTTAATACTGAAAAAAATAAAAACCTTGAAAAAAAAAATTTCATTAACATATTCTGACCCCTATAACTTCTGTTACGCTATTCGCCATATGGGATTAACTTTGCATGAGGTGATGCCCATGATCTGTAATTTTTTTTATTGGTTATGTATTTTTATTTTAGGGAAAGGGGAGTGACTTGAACTTTTATTTTCTTTTTAATATCTTTACTAATTTTTTTTAAACTTTTTTAAGTCACCCTGGGTGACTATAATTGGCAATCATTATATTGCCGATTGTGTTCTGTACAGTATACCAATACAGTGCTGCCACCTGGTGACTTGTATTGGTATATTTTAGTAATAGTAATAATATAGATGTACATATTGCGCCTTATAACACATTACATACTTTACTGTATCACTTACATACAGTGTATCATTTGGTGGTTAGGGATAACATTTTTTTCTCTAACTTAGCACAACACATTATTTTTCTAAGAAACAGAGGTGAAATAAATAGGAAACAGTGTCACTATAATTTATAACATGTGGACACGTGCTTGCAATGGTCATAATTAAAGGTCATTGAACAGAGGAGCTTGGTAAGCAGACTGCAAGCAATACTAGTTATGTAGTAGTACAACCAAAGCCAAGCGTGGTTAGGGAAGACCACAAGCCGGATTTGATCCAACACAGAGTTTACTCCTAGGCAGGGCAACCAAGAATGAGGCATTACATGAGTGAACAGAAATGAACCAGCAACAGCTACCAGGAAGTTTATGAAAGGAAGCCATATGGTTTGTACAGGATCAGAGTATGGCTGTAGACAAGTACAGTAAATGATTATAAGATTTCAATGCAGTATTGAAAGGTCAGCCTAGAGCAACAGAAGAAAATCAAAGAGCGGATTGAAATGCTTCTTTAAGAAATATTTTCCATCGTGGAAAGTTTATGGGGGAAATTTATCATAAAGGGGAATATTTGAAGTCAGTTTTGCTTGCGTCTGCATTGGAATCCTTTATGCCACATTTATCAAATGTCTCATGTTGTTTGATGAATTTGTCTTATCCTTTAATCTAACACTTTTGTCTAGAAAAGGTTTTACAGCTTTCCTACTCCACCCTCCTCTTGGAGCGAGATTGTAACTGTTTTTGCAACTTTTCAAAAAGTCTCAATGATAAATCTGGAGTGAAACTCATTAACATAGCTAACCACTCCCACTTTTCCACCCACATTACAAAACTGGAGTGAGTGGTAAAAATGCAAAAAGTTGCAAAAGCCCTATTTTGTGACTTTTTGATGCCAGAATTCTGGAGTGAAGGAATGATAAATCAGAGCCATAATGTATAGGATCCCATTTTACACAATGTAAGTGGTATTCAACATTACTAAAAGCAAAATAAGTAAAAAAATAAATAAAATGAAAACAAAAAAAGTAAATGTTTGTAATGGTTTCATTTGTCTGTAGATGGAAGAATCTTACAACTGAAGTAGTTTAGAGTTGTAAGACCTTGACATTAATAGTGTTGAGTGCGAATATTGGAAAAGTGAATTTTTTGGGCGAATATCGGCACTTCGAGAATTGGCGAATATTTAGAATATAGTGCTATATATTAAAAAAAAATTATTAATTTTTTTACATTTCAGGTAATCATCTCTCCTTTCTTCTAGCTTGTGGGCCAATGAGAAGGCTTTGTCACAGCTTAGCAACATCCCTAGCAACCAATAGAAAAGTTGCCTATCCCACGCCAATATTTCACGCGCATTACGCGAATAATACATTGCCGATTTTAGCAATCAAGAATATAATCTCGAATTTGCGAATTCACGAATATATAACGAATATTCTACAAAATATTCACGAAATATCTCGAATTCAAATATTGCCCCTGCCGCTCACACTAGACATTAATTGATCTGCATGTCACTCTTACTAAAATATGTTACTTTCTATTTGTATTCGTTTAGTGAGGTAGATTTACTATTGAAAATGCACCAAAAAGCAGTTTTTCACACTTTTCTAAGCATTTTATGCCTTGCTCAACAAGGTGCGTGGCTCCATGGGAGGATGCATGGATTCATAGGAAAAGCAACATGGTATAAATGAGCATCCATGCACCAAACAAAAGCTGCCAAAATTTAAAAAGGTCCATAAGCCAGAATAGTAAATATCTAATATTAAGACTGTGAATCACATAGTGACAATGTAAAGTGCGCCATAGGACGACTGCAAATAATTAATTATACCTGTTGCCCCAAATAAACAGGGTGGTGTGATATAACTGTTGTGGCAAAATAATTTATTGAGGTGTGTGATATACCTGCTTCCACAAAATACTGATTAAGGGGTTCGATATACCTGCTTTCACCAAATATTGATTGAGGAATGCGATATACCTGCTTCCACAAAATACTGATTAAGGGGTTCGATATACCTGCTTCCACTAAATATTGATTGAGGCCTGCGATATACCTGCTTCCACAAAATACTGCTCTTCTCTAGGGACTTTGGCACAGGGTCATTTTGAAAATGACAGGCAGAGGAAGAGACAGGCAGTTCCGCAAGGGTGGTAGGGGTCGGGCAGGTGCACCAGGCCGGAGCCTAAGTGGTGTGAAAATTTTATTAAGATGTGTTTTTAATATATTGTGTATTGTCATCATGTCTCTCAGTGTCAGGGTAAACCATTGGAGTGGGTATTTTCCTGTGTATGTGGAGACACAGCTGCTGGGCGCAGAGGTCTCCATCGGCGAATGGCCCATGTGCTATGCACTGGGCTGTGGGCAGGGGGAGACTGATGTGTTTAGCAGAGCAGTGTTTTCTTAGCGAATGTATGGACGCCGGCTAGGGCCCCCGCGCAAGACGCTGATTTATTGGCTTGGCGTGGATGCATTTGTTAAAAGAATAATATATGAAAGGAACGTGCGTTTGTTGTCTCTAGTGTGCTTGATCAGCCGCTGGAGATAATGACGTTGTCCTGTAAATAAACATGCATGAGAATCATAGTAACTTTATTTGGCATTGATCACTGAGCAAGGCTAGATAAAGTTCACTCCACTGGTAATGGGAGATTATTGTATACATGTGTTTGTTAGCTGGCTTTAAATGATGGTGGTTTCTCATCTTCCTGTATCATCACTTCCTGTATATCATCACTTTCGGTATGTTTGTTACATGAAGGAAGTGGTCGGGTGACGGGCCTGCCCCTTTCTATTGTTACACCCTTTTTGTGGCAAAGAAATAAAAGTGAGGAGACTGGGCAGGAGAGGCAGTGCTCAGCAGAACTTAGGATGAAGACACCTTTGTCTGAGTTTTGAAGAGATTTACCTTTCCTTACACAAAGTCTGATGCAAGCAAATTTCTACTACAAATATGTCTATTACAGTGGGATGTTGGAGAAGGCGTGTGCGATTACTTCAAAGGGCGCACCAGAGTTGGTTGAGTGGCTCACTCAGCCTTCTGCTTCTGCACCCTCCACATCCTCTGTATCTGCACCCTCCTCACTCCCTGCTGTGTGCACCCCTAAATACACCATCACCACCATAGCCCCTCCACTCAAGCTAGAGGAATTATTTTTCCATCCATTCCCAGACCTTACCGATGTGCAGCCATTCTTGACATCGTATGAGGAAGAGGAGGAAGCAACGGCCGCCACCCAGCGATCTGACGACAATACCCAGATCAGCCCAAGGAGGGAGGTCCCCGCTGTTGCTGCCTACTCCGAGATCTCAAATGTCAGTTTTGGTGAAGGTGACAATTATGACATGTAGATGGAAGAGGAGGGGAGTTCAGAGGAAGAGACGGAGCAGCAGAGAGGTGGGAGAAGGAGGAGAAGCAGGCAGAGCTCGCAGGGCACAGTAGGCAAAAAGCAGACTGCAAATGTATCTGGAGCAAGCCATCCATCATGTACAGTCACTTCTGGCGCTCCCAGGAAGCCAACACATGGCTCCACAGTGTGGGCTTTTTTAAAGTGTCAGCTGCTGAGAAAAGTGTTGCCAATGCCATCTGCAGCCTGTGCTGTAAACGCATAAGTTGCGGTAACCCCAACACTCACCTAGGGACGACCGCTTTAAAAAGGCACCTGGCCTCCCATCACCGAGCCCAGTTGGAGCAACGCCATCAGAACCCACAAAGCCACACTGCCGATGCTCCACGTCCTGCTTCTCCTCCTTCTCCTCTATCCTCCCATTTGTCCTCCACTCCACCTTCCACCGTGCCGTCGTCGCGTTCATCTGGCATAAGGCAGGCTTCTGTGGCCCAAATGTTCGAGCATAAAAAGTTGATGACGCCAGATAACCCTCTTGCCCAACGGCTGACCACTGGCTTGTCGGAACTGCTAGCTTACCAACTACTGCCATATAAACTGGTGGATTCGGAGGCCTTTAGAAAATTTGTGGTCATTGGCACACCACAATGGAAGGTCCCCGGAAGGAAATATTTCTCTCAGAAGGGCATCCCAGAGCTATATGGCCACGTTCAGCGGCAAGTGAATATATCCCTGACACGTGGACTAGCAAACACAGGCAGGGGAGGTACATAACTTTTACTTCTCACTGGGTGAACATTCTGACGGCCGTAAAGCATGTAACCCATGGGTCCGTGTGGATTTGGTGTCACCGCCAAGGATTGCATGCAGGCCTGCCTATTCTTCTCCTCCTCCTACTCCATCCTCCATCTCCTACTCGGCTGACTCCTCCTTTTCCACTGCTATTGCCTCTTCTGCTGTGCCCCCCAAGCTCCACAGAACCTATTCGACGTGCCAAGTGAGACATTGCTATGCTGTGCTGCGGCAGTTGGTTAAAGTGGTGTGCGACAACGGTGCCAATCTGCTGAGCGCGCTGAAACAGGGCGAAATTACACACGTGCCGTGCATGGCACACATCCTCAACTTAGTCGTGCAGCAATTCGTTGCCAAATACCCCGGGGCCCAGGACATCTTGCGGCAGGCCAGGAAAATCTCTGCCCATTTTAGAAGATCTTACACGGCCATGGCTCACCTTGCTGACGTTCAGCGGCAACACCACTTGCCCGTCAGATGTCTGATTTGCGACAGCCCGACGCGCTGGGACTCCACTTTGTATATGCTTGATAGGTTGCTCCAGCAGCAACTTGCTGTTAATGACTACCTGTACAAACTCTGCTGCAGGACATGTTCTGGGGAGCTTGGTTTGTTTTCCCCACTCCAGTGGCTGCTCATGCGCAACGCATGCAGACTTCTGTGGACATTTGATGAGATTACCAAACTGGTCAGTCGCACCCATGGCACCATCAGTGACATCGTACCTTACGCCTTCTTTCTGGAGCGTGCATTGCATTGTGTCATTGATCAAGCCGTTGAGGAGCAGGAGCTGGAAGATGAGGAAGTTGCAATGCTGAATGAATTCCCGAGGGGGGGCTACTCCATCTGAGACAAGTCAGCAGAAGTCTGAAGAGGAGTCAGAGGAGGATAGTGGCTGGGGGGAGGAGGAGGAGGAGCAGGAAGAGCAGAGTTTGAGGGGGACTTTAAACTTTTCGGGGATCCCTGGTGTTGTAAATGGGGGCCTTCATGCTTCAGTGTTTGAAGAGGGACCCCTGTATAAAAAGCATTAAGGGCAAGGATCAGTACTGGGTGGCAATGTACTTAGACCCCCGGTACAAACACAAAATGGCGGACATGTTACCAGCATCAGAGAGGGCTGGCAGAATGCAGCATTTCCAGGCTTTGCTGCGAGAGATGCTGCATTCTGCTGTTGCGGGCGCTGGCAGAGGAATTTCCACCCACAGCGAAACAGATACGGGTACCAATCCTACCGCCTGCAAGAAGATGGCGGTTTGAAGATGTGTTGGTCATTTCGGATATGAGATCATTCTTGCAGCCAACCCATCGACAGCCGACCTTCGGATCCAGCATCAGGGAACGCCTACACCAACAGGTGTCCGACTACATCAGGTTAACGGACCATGTGGACGCTCTGAAAAGCCAGGAACCCCTGGACTACTGGGTGTGCAGGCTTAACCTGTGGCCAGAGCTGGCACAATTTGCCATGGAACTCTTGGCTTGCCCCTCGTCGAGTGTCCTGTCCGAAAGGATGTTTAGCGCATCAGGGGGGATCGTGACCGATAAGCGCACTCACCTAGCTCACGACAGTGGGGATTACCTCACATTTCTAAAAATGAATGAGACATGGATCTCGTACTCCAGTGGCCTACAATAAATTTTTATTCAGTGACCGCCTAATGTACCTCTAACCGCTAACACACGGTTTGCGAACATTTGATTGTGAATGCGCGTTCGCGAACCTTCCCGGCCGATGCTCGTCCATCACTACTTGTGTATGCATACTGTTTGCTTTGCACAAGATCTATGTGGCAAGACACTCGGGACAGCTTCTCACACTATTAGTAAAATCTGACCCATTGTATCCAGAACGAATCTTCTCATTGGATCTTATTTAAAATGGAATACTATCAATAACAAATAACTACAAGATTAGTAGGCACAGCAGCTTCCAATGGTTTAGCAAGTAAGGTGGCAAGCTCCAATCAGTGGTGAGGGATAGTTAGTGATGTCTTTGAATAACAGAAAACAAAAGTGGGAAAAGGCTGATCACTGGGAGATACAGTTGGACAGAGTGGAGACCAAAATAGTCATAAGTATTTCATGCCCTGATAAGGAGTAAGGCCCCATTCAAGTTTTTCTATGGAAACCCATGATGTTATGTTAAATTACTGACAAAAACTATACTATTTTTATTTTTTACATTTTTACATTTATTTAAAGGGTTATTAATTCCAAGGTTCTGCACACACATGCCAGAGCTGGCACAATTTGCCATGGAACTCTTGGCTTGCCCCTCGTCGAGTGTCCTCCTTAGCGCATCAGGGGGGATCGTGACCGATAAGCGCACTCACCTAGCTCACGACAGTATGGATTACCTCACATTTCTAAAAATGAATGAGACATGGACCAGTGACCGCCTAATGTACCTCTAGCCACATAATCACAAGTTCTTTTCTGTCAGGTGAATGCCTAATCTTTTGGGCCTGTACTGGCCTACAGTAAAAATTTTATCCAGTGACCACCTAATGTACCTCCAGCCACATAATCACAAGTTCTTTTCTGTCAGGTGAATGCCTAATTTTTGGGGCCTGTACTCCAGTGGCCTACAGCAAATTTTTTCTAGGCTCCAGCAGGGCACATTTTTGAGAGTTTCCCTTTAACGCGCATAAAAATTGCCCCTGAGTAAAATACATATTTTTTGTGGGAATTTTTGCCAATGATCCCCCTCTGGTATGTAGCTGTCCATGTTGTGGGACTATTTGTGCACTTCTTGTAAGTATTTGGTTGCTACCATTAAAGCCACACAGCCACACAAAGTCCAGGGAGCGCAGGTACAGCTTGAACGCCAGGCACACTCTGCTTTTAACCCCGTCCGGTGCAGAGTGCTATTGCATTTGTGTTCTTTTTTTTGCATATGTATTTCGCCATAGAGATGTGCACCTGCATATAGGGTTGTGCTGACTGAATCCCCCACATTTTTTCTTTGTAGTATATATTGGAGGCGTGGCGATCTCCATGCAGTCATGCACACCTGACCAGCTAGTCTGCCCTGGAGGCTGGTTTTAAAGTCAGTATCAAACTGAGTCTACTTCTACAGGGCCTACCAGTAGCCATTTGGCTCCAGGAGAAGTATATAGTGGGCTCAGCATGCATGTTGGTACTTGCATCCCTGGATCCGATGAAAGCTGTAACGGCACCGGACGGGGTTAAAAGCAGAGTGTGCCTGGCGTTCATGCTGTACCTGCGCTCCCTGGACTTTGTGTGGCTGTCATGGCCCATAAACAGGTAGGAACTAGTGTTAGGGACCACTCATAGAGGCGACCTTGACGTGGTGAGTGGCTTATTACGCTTTGGCCAAAATGTACACCAATGCCTCATTCAACATCCAGTATGGAGGCAGGGCGGAGTGCTATTGCATTTGTGTTCTTTTCTTTGCATATGTATTTCGCCATATCGATGTGCACCTGCATATAGGGTTGTGCTGACTGAATCCCCCACATTTTTTCTTTGAATTATAGGGGATGGGAGAGCAAAGAAAGAGGTCTTAATTGAGATTTCATATGAGAATATATCCGAAGATTATCTCAGAGATGTATGGAGGGTTCAGGTTATGGACAGTTTGTCTGTCATTGT
Organism: Bufo bufo; assembly: GCF_905171765.1. NCBI lineage: Eukaryota > Metazoa > Chordata > Amphibia > Anura > Bufonidae > Bufo > Bufo bufo. The sequence goes on along the minus strand of NC_053391.1, from coordinate 375,165,332 downwards.
TAATATGACTTGGAAACTGTGGGAAAGGGGCATAGCCAACACCTGAGATGAATTTATGTTCATTTACACCAGTTTTCTGAGCTGTTATAGATTTCTGTTTAGGTGCGCTGAGTTACGAATGATGTGCCTAATTTATGATGAAGTGTGCGCCTCGTCATAAATAAGGTGCATTCTCCAACAGTGCAAGGGATATCAAGACCGGCGCAGAAAGTGCTGGTCTTGATAAATCTCCTCTAAGTCCATTTGGGAGACAAATAGGGATTGGCAGAGAAGAAAGAAGGAAGAGAAATGATGGGAGAAGTCGATTAACTAGGTAGCAGAGTTGAGATTGGATGTGAATTCCTTTATGAGCTACACGCTACCGACGTCTATAGTAGGAAGTGGTCATAATGATATGAATTGACTCGATTGTGTAAAAGTGTTACCAATCAGGTTGAATGCCCTGTTTGAAAGAGCTTACAATCTAAGAGGTAATAGTGATGACACAAAAGATAAAAGTTCTTGGTTTGTACAATGGTCCAGCGATCTTTAGATAGGGGAGTACAGTTTTTTGGCATTAAAAAGTTGCAAAACTTGTGTGGTGTTTTAATGCTAACTTCACCACTTTTCCAAACAGAGAATGTGTCGACGGTGGGGAGGGGTGGGGGTGGATGGGTTAATGGTTGAGCATGGCTGCCATAGATTTCAGACTAGGTGCATGGACTGGATATCATAAACTGACCTAAAATGCTGGTTTAGGATAAATTCCCCCAGTTTTTTCAAAAGAGCTATTGCAGTTTTTGATTCTTTTTTTTTTCTTAAACAAAGCCAGAAGTGGATCGAGGTGGAAGGAGAACTATTAATCCTTCAAAACTCTGCATGAAAAATTCACAAAAAAAATGGAATGTGTGTGAAGACACTTTAACGCTACATGAACCAGTTACCAGCTAGCATATTTGTATGTGGAGGTGCTTTAGAGTGCTTAGAATGTGGGGACATCGTACTGAATCACATGGAAGTGGGAGTGAAAGAAATATAGATTGCTATACATTTCATAACCAATTCTGATTCTCATCTTATCACATAATGTAGAAAACTGAACAATCAATTCCTGGTCTCACAGAACAAGAAGTTATATTAGGGCTAAGTGGGAGAAACTAATCAGAAAAGTCTGTACCCTAAATTTCACCAAACTATTGTAATGAATAGGAAAACACATTACAAATCAGACATGGTACATAAATAAATAAAATACAAGTCACACATAATAATATGCATGCAGATATTGAAATGTAGCTTATTTGTTGGAGAAAATTATACACAATAAGGAATTCATCTTATTCTTCCTTAAAGAACATGTCCTGCAGATTAAAAAACATTACCTTTCCTGTCAAAATTGGTTGTAACTTTCCCAAGAAAAAAAAGACTAAATGCTAGAGAGCTTCATTGACCAGATATTCTAAAATATATGTTTAACATAAAATGTGATTTAAACAATAGGTCTTTTTCTGTTGACATGTTCTCTTTAAATCAATATTAGAAAGTGGATTTCAATGCTGTGAAGACTTTGAAAAAAACAAAAAAAACAATGGAAGCTTTGCCATGACTTATAGGTGTAGCAGGAGATATCTCCACTGCCCATTGTTATTCCTATGTACTAAGACTTGTAACAAGATCCAGTGATATGTCAGTATATAAACTGTCTGTCTAAAGTCTTGTGTCAAATACAATAAACTGTGATAATCTGATGACTGCTATGAGTGAAGCAGCAGAGACCTACAAAATACAGAATCTTTTAAATGTATCTCAGGTTTCACGAAACCACAAGATAGACAATGAAGATTTGCCTCTGGCTCAACTTTGGTAACAAGTGGTGTCAAATATTTATGTCTATGATTTCAATACAGTCATAACATATATGTTATTTAAATCATATAGCATTTAGCTACTAAACCTTGCACTGGAAAAGCAATCCCAATGTAATCATTTTCTATCTATCTGTAACACCAAGTATGTCCATGGAAAGGAACTAAGGTGATCCATTATTTGTCTTGACATGGTAGGGATCATGTTAACAAGCAAGTGCATTACCAAAATAGATATCTGATTAGTTTATGATCCTAGACCTCCATGGTTTTCACAGCCCACTACAACAAATTGATAAGTAAGTATAACAATGGCAATAGCAAAATGAAAAAAAGGATCTCTAGTTCCGCAAAGTCATGAGGGATCCAGTCAGTCATTCCCAGGGAGTTTTTTTTTTCTTTTTCTTTTGGTTGCAGTGAATTTATTAGTACATTAAAATGTGTTTCGGAAATGGACTGTTTCCTTCATCAGACAATGAAAAGATGCATACGTGGATTGCTTAAAAAACATTGGCAGTGAACACCATAAGTGAATGTGAGCTTAGAGGGAACTTATCAGCATGAAAATGCAATGCAATCTGCTGTTAGCAATGCATGTTATAGAGCAAGAGGAGATAAGCAGATTAACATACAGTGCCTTGAAAATTTATATATACCCCATGAACTTTTCCCCATTTTTTCCCATAACACCCACAAACTTAAATGTATTTTATTGGGATTTTATGTGATAGACCCACACAAAGTAGCAAGTATGTGTGAGGTGAAAAGAAAATAATACATAGTTTTGAAAAATTTTCATAAATAAAAATCTGGAAAGTGTAGCATGCATTTGTATTCAGCCCACTTGAGTCAATATTTTGTAGGATCAGCTTTCGCTGCAAATACAGCTACCAGTGTTTTGAGGTATGTCTCTACCAGCTTTGCACATATAGAGGCTGAAATTTTTGCCCATACTTCTTTGTAAAATAGCTCAAGCTCAGCCAGATTGGATGGGGAGCCTCTGTGAACAGCAATTTTCTAATCTTGCCACAGACTCTCAATGGGATCTAAGTCTGGACTTTGATGGGGTCATTCTAAACACATGGATATGCTCTGATCTAAGCCATTCCATTGTAGCTCTGGCTGTATGCTTAGGGTCGTTATCCTGATAGAAGGTGAACCTCCGCCTCATTCTCAAGTCTTTTGCAGCCTTCTTTTGCAGTTTTCCTCCAGGATAGCCCTGTATTTAGCTCCATCCATCTTCCCATTAACTCTGACCAGCTTCTCTGTCCCTGTTGAAAAAAAAGCATCCCCACAGCATGATGCTGCCACCATTACGTTTCACAGTGGGGATGGTGTGTTCAGGGTGATGTGCAGTGTTAGTTTTTTGCCACACATAACATTTTGCATTTAGGAAAAAAGTTCAACTTTGGTCTCATCTGACCAGAGCAACGTCTTCCACATGTTTGCCGTCTCCCCTACATGGCTTGTGGTAAATTGCAAATGGGACTTCTTATGGCTTGCTTTCAAAAATGGCTTTCTTCTTGCCTTTTAACCCCTTAAGGACTCAGCCCTATTTCACCTTAAGGCCATTTTTTGCAAATCTGACCAGTGTCACTTTAAGTGCTGATAACTTTAAAACGCTTTGACTTATCCAGGCCATTCTTAGATGTTTTTTCGTCACATATTGTACTTCATGACACTGGTAAAATTAAGTTAAAAAAATTAATTTTTATTTATAAAAAAATACCACATTTATCCAAAATTTGTAAAAAATAGCAAGTTTCAATTTCTCTACTTCTATAATACATAGTAATACCTCCAAAAATAGTTATTACTTTACATTCCCCATATGTCTACTTCATGTTTGGATCATTTTGGGAATGATATTTTATTTTTTGGGGATGTTACAAGGCTTAGAAGTTTAGAAGCAAATCTTGAAATTTTTCAGAAATTTTCAAAAACCCAATTATTAGGGACCAGTTCAGGTCTGAAGTCACTTTGCGAGGCTTACATAATAGAAACCACCCAAAAATGACACCATTATATAAACTACACCCCTCAAGGTATTCAAAACTGATTTTACAAACTTTGTTAACACTTTAGGTGTTCCACAAGAGTTAATGGAAAATGGTGTTAAAATTTCAGAATTTAGATTTTTTGGCAAATTTTCCATTTTAATCAATTTTTTCCAGTAACAAAGCAAGGGTTAACAGCCAAACAAAATGCTATATTTATTGCCCCGATTCTGTAGTTTGCAGAAACACCCTATATGTGGCCGTAAACTACTGTACGGGCACACAGTAGGGCGTAGAGGGAAAGGTGCGCCGTATGGTTTTTAGAAGGCAGATTTTGCTGGACTGGTTTTTTTGACACCATGGTCCATTTGAAGCCCCCCTGATGCACCCCTAGAGTAAAAACTCCATAAAAGTGACCCCATCTAAGAAACTACACCCCTCAAGGTATTCAAAACTGATTTTACAAACTTTGTTAACCCTTTAGGTGTTGCACAAGATTTAATGGAAAATAGAGATAATTTCAAAATTTCACTTTTTTGGCAGATTTTCCATTTAAATATTTTTTTTCCAGTTACAAAGCAAGGGTTAACAGCCAAACAAAACATTATTTATAGCCCTGATTCTGTAGTTTACAGAAACACCCCATATGTGGTCGTAAACTGCTGTACGGGCACACGGCAGGGCGCAGAAGGAAAGTAATGCCATACGGTTTTTGGAAGGCAGATTTTGCTGGACTGTTGTTTTTGACACCATGTCCCATTTGAAGCCCCCCTGATGCACCCCTAGAGTAGAAACTCCAAAAAAGAGACCCCATTTTAGAAACTATGGGATAGGGTGGCAGTTTTGTTGGTACTAGTTTAGGGAACATATGATTTTTGGTTGCTCTATATTACACTTTTTGTGAGGCAAGATAACAAGAAATAGCTTTTTTGGCACCGTTTATTTTTTTGTTATTTACAACATTCATCTGACATGTGGTATTTTTATAGAGCAGATTGTCGCGGACGCGGCGATACCTAATATGTATACAATTTTTTTATTTATGTAAGTTTTACACAATGATTTCATTTTTGAAACAAAAAAAATCATGTTTTAGTGTCTCCATAGTCTGAGAGCCATAGTTTTTTCAGTTTTTGGGCGATTATCTTAGGTAGGGTCTCATTTTTTGTGGGATGAGATGACGGTTTGATTGGCACTATTTTGGGGTGCATATGACTTTTTGATCGCTTGCTATTACACTTTTTGTGACGTAAGATGACAAAAAATTGCTTTTTTTACACCGTTTTTCTTTTTCTTTTTTTACGGTGGTCACCTGAGGGGTTAGGTCATGTGATATTTTTATAGAGCTGGTCGATACGGACGCGACGATACCCAATATGTATACTTTATTTTTATTTATGTAAGTTTTACACAATGATTTCATTTTTGAAACAAAAAAAATCATGTTTTAGTGTTTCCATAGTCTAAGAGCCATAGTTTGTTCAGTTTTTGGGCGATTATCTTGGGTAGGGTATGATTTTTGCGGGATGAGATGACGGTTTGATTGGTACTATTTTGGCGTACATGCAACTTTTTTGATAACTTTTATTACCTTTTTGGGAAGTAAGGTGGGCAAAATTTAAATTTTCTCATAGTTTTTATTTTTTTATTTTTATGGCGTTCACCGTGTGGGAAAAGTAACATGACCGTTTTATAGATCAGGTCATTACGGACGCGGTGATACCAAATATGTGTGGTGTATTTTATTTTTTTACATTTTTATTCAGTGATAAATGTGTTTTTTTATCTTTACTTTTTTCACTATTTTTTTTTTTTAAATTTGACCCAGACCCACTTGGTTCTTGAAGATCCAGTGGTTCTGATGTCTGTATAATACAGTACAGTACACTATATAGTGTATTGAACTGTATTTTACTTACACTTTGTCTGAACAGATCTATGCCTTTAGCACAGATCTGTTCAGCACCATGGACAGCAGGATGCCTGAGAAGGCGTCCTGTTGCCATGGGAACCTTCCCCATCTGCTTAGTTGTGGCCACAACTTCGCAGACGGGGAAGGGTAAGGAGGGGGGCTCCCTCCCTCTGTGACCCCATCCTGTCTGGGGGCTGCAAAGGCAGCCCCCAGCTCCCCGACCCTGACAGTTAACCTTTTCCATACAGCGGTCCGTACGGACCGCGGTATGGAAAGGGTTAAACGGCTGACATCTGCACAGATGTCAGCCGTTTATACCAGAGTGTCAGCAATGTGCTGACACTCTGGTATACCCACTGGCCACCAGCAAATTTTCAAGAGGAGGCGGGCGGGGGATCGCGATCCCGCCTGCCGCACCGCCCGCAACCCCCACCCCTGCACCACCCGCCGGCATAAAATCATGCAGGGTGCAGGGGGGGTGCAAAATTGCCATTTTGGGCATTTTAAAGTTTCTGATCCCCGCGGTCAGGGACCGCGGGGATCAGAAACTGCAGAAAGCGCAGCAAACCGCAGATCTGAATTGACCTGCGGTTTGCGGCGATCACCGATACGGGGGGGTCACATGACCCCACTGGCGTTGTGACAGGATGCCAGATGAATGATTTTAGCCGGCATCCTGTTCGGACTAACCCCCGCAGCTCCGCAATCTCTATTTAAACTTAGGACGTAATAGTACGCCCTAAGTCCTTAAGGGGTTAAATAAAGGCCAGATTTTTGGAGTACACAACTAATAGTTCTCCTGTGGACAGATTCTCCCACCTGAGCTGTGGATCTCTCCAACTCCTCCAGAGTGGCTGCTTCTCTAATTAGTGCTTGCTCTCCTTGCCTTGGCTGTCGGTTTAGGTTGCCATGTCTTGGTAGGTTTGCAGTTGTGTCATACTCCTTCCTTTTTCGGATGATGGATTGAACAGTGCTCTGTGAGATGTTCAGAACTTGGGATCTTTTTTTATAACCTCACCCTGCTTTACACTTCTCCATAACTTTAACCGTGACCTGTATGATGTATTCCTTGGTTTTCATGATGCTGGTGGATTCTATTTACTAATTAGGTTACTTCTGACAGCAGTTGGTCACACTGGATTTTATTTAGGGCTATCAGAGTACAGGGGGCTGAATACAAATTCGTGCCACACTTTTCAGATTTTTAGTTTTTAAAATTTTTGAAAACCATTTATAATTTTCTTTTCACTTCACACATACTTGCTACTTTGTGTCAGTTTATCACATAAAATCCCAATAAAATAAATTTTCTGGGTGTAAAGTAGGTGTAATGTGTAAAAATTTGGAAAAGTTCAAGGGGAATGAATACTTTTTCAAGGCATTGTATAGTTCTATGGGAAATTATTCAGTAAAACTTGTAATTTTTTAAAATTTAAATTACTGCCTTTCAAGGGTTTGGAGTCATGTGGACGGTCTTGCTTCGTGATTGACTCCAGCCATTTTCATAGTGACAGATTCCCTTTTAACAGAATGGTTGAAATCTATTTTTAATGTGATAAACTAGCAAAGATGACAATAAAATAATGATGTAGGGTAGATCGGACTTGTAACCTCCCCTGACATGGCTGCCTTAGTAACTTCTTGCATTCTCCATGTAATAACAATTCTGGAGCAACTTTTCTTATGACTCTATGTAGTGCCACTCCACTATTATACGTAATAAAATGAAGGTCCATCTAGGTGTAACTAGTTGGAGGTGTGTCCCTATACAGTTTGACATTATCCAATCAATGTTGCTTGTGTCAGACTGTGCAAGGACAAACCCTTAGGTTCAATACACTGATGGCCCTTTATCTCCCTTTATGAAATTAATTCATAAACTTCTAGCAGGAACTATAGAGGAATGACACAACAAAGAGCAATATGAATAGATGTTGCCAAATTGCTATTACATGGGAAATGTGAGTAGTCAGGAGAGGTGTAGGTTCTTTTTAATATGTTGTGCTTGGGTATATTTTTTCATGTAATTTTTCAGTACATAACATTTAGTTTTTAATTTAGATTATTTTTTAACTGTCATAGTTTTTTTCTGCTGTTTATTTCAATAGTTCTCCAAACATATAAAAATAAAAAATAAAAATAAAGGAAGACTGAAATGTCACTTCATTATAACTGTGTGATGGCAGCATCAGTAATTTTGATAGAAGTTGTCCCCCCATGTGGAGAGCCTGTGTACAACAGTGCATGCAAATTCATCATGCTGGAAGTTCTGTTGCCTAAGTCACATACTGATATAGCAACTGCTAACAGTACAGCTGATGCACTATGATAGTGCCTAGATAATAGCAAAGCACATCAGCAGTAGTGTTGTGAAAGGGAGCAGCTCTGATGTAATCAGCTCCATCCACTACACAAATTACAGAACTGTGTAGTTCTGGTGCTGACATGCAGTCCTGGAGCTACCGCCAAACAGTTGATCGTTGGGGGAGTGGGATATTAAACCCAGATATTGATGACTTATCCAAAGGATAGTCATTAATACTAAAATCCTGAAAAAAAAAAATTAATGATTGCTACTAGAGATGAGCATATTAATTATAAACAAATTAAATTCATTAAAAATTTTCCATAAATTTCGGTTCTCAACGAATCCGAAACTTTTAGGATTATTCCCACAAGTTGGTATCCGCCATTTTACAGATCAGTAGACAGAGAAGATGGTAAAATGGGTGGCTCCTCAGCCTAGCAGGCTTGTCTATATTGCTTTGCAGGCAGCCTCAGTCAGTTATGAGAGATTATAGGTGTGACTCTCTGATGACTCATAGGATGGGTCATAGCCAATATATATCATCCCAATCAGGAAATGCATGTGTTTACTGGGGTTATACCAGTCATTTCTTGGCTTTTGCAGAGATAGCGGACTGGTTTTAATTTAAAAGGCATAAAAAAATTAAGTACAAAACAAGATAAAAAATGGGAAATAGCTCACCCTCTCACAGCCACAGAGAGGTGCTCTGGTCTAAAATGATTCACCCTTCACAAATGCAAGAAAACGTATATAACTAAAAGACCGGCACTCTCAACACATGGGACCGTATGATTAAATGCAAATCACAATGTTTTATTAATACATATATAAAAGAATAAAAAGATAAAAGTATGCACTAGCACTGGATATTTGTTAGATGGTTTCACACAGTATTGTGCTAATCATACAATGGTACCATGAATTATATCTTTGAACATCCAATGTTCAATATTGGTCCGTATTTTGTTAAAAAGACCGCTATAGGAAAAAAGAGACCATGAGTGTTCACATATAAGTTCCTGGAAAAAAAGGAAAAAAGGAAAATAGAAGTCCTCTTTAGTTCTGTCCTGGATGTAGGCAGACAGTGCGAGATGGTATTCGCTAGAGTGAAGTCAATATTATATTGTAAATGACTATCTCTTTTCCATATAGATATCGGTTAGCGATTAGCAATCAAATGCGCCTGGTGATCACCCACTATGTGGGCTTACCTTCCCTTAGTGCCGGTCAGTCGGTCAGGTTCCTCGGGGCTCGCTGGAAGCCGGCGTCCCGGCTGTTGCACTGTCAGCGTCCCACGTGGGTTTGGAGGAAAAATTTGTCGCTCCGGAAATGACGTATCAGCATGTAGGATGGTATTCAGTAGTTTGCTCAGGCTCGGCTGTTCGTTGTGACGGCTGAGGTCAAACTTACAGTGCACTGTAGTTGAAGTTTTTACTTCTCACAGATGGGTCATATTCTGATCTCCAATTTGGATCTCTTAAAACCAAAACACGTTTCAGGGAACGCTCTCCCCTTCTTCAGTGGTGATGACCCTCCTTCATGTCTGATTGGTTTTTATACAGACATATTTATCGGCACTGCGACCCTCCCTCGGGGAAAGGCGCACGTACCTTCCTTTCATCTAAACAAAATGCTTCTTGGGAAAGAAAGAAATGTCCCAGGAAACCATTTTTCAAAATTCTGCAAACAAGATGCAAAGTAAAACTTATAGGTACATCCGCATTAATTTGCGGCCGTATCTTTATCATATCATAAACCACCGAATAGTACCAATGTATGTCCTTTATATTTTAGGACAGAATGTATAGATAGAAATATGTATAATGTTGTATGTTGATATATAATAACCAACAAAAATATGAAGATTCACAATGTATCACATATGCAACTCACAATTTTATTTTGTTTTTATGTTCCCAATTTTTCACTCCGAAAAAAAGGATGGAAATATTTTAAATATATATTGATAGATGTAAATGTAGGCTCATCTGCATATATATACATAACAGATCATAATAAATGACATATAAGGCTAACCATGGTTCGTGCAATAAAACCCTTTATGGATTTTGCACTATAAGGTAAATTGCAACTTTTGACAAAAAAAACGCATATGTCAAAAATAAAACGCATTAAAAACGCAATACAACTGCAAGTGAAAAAATGAAAAAATATTGAATACATGAAAAGAACTATGTAGAAAAGAGATGTGAAAGACAATAGACACTAAATAATTATGTTGTAAATGACAAAAAATGGACAAAGACAAAAAATGGACATATTCCATGTCTGTTTTTGGCAATTACCAATGGAGGGTATAAAAACCAATCAGACATGAAGGAGGGTCATCACCACTGAAGAAGGGGAGAGCGTTCCCCGAAACGCGTTTGGTTTTAAGAGATCCAAATTGGAGATCAGAATATGACCCATCTGTGAGAAGTAAAAACTTCAACTACAGTGCACTGTAAGTTTGACCTCAGCCGTCACAACGAACAGCCGAGCCTGAGCAAACTACTGAATACCATCCTACATGCCGATACGTCATTTCCGGAGCGACAAATTTTTCCTCCAAACCCACGTGGGACGCTGACAGTGCAACAGCCGGGACGCCGGCTTCCAGCGAGCCCCGAGGAACCTGACCGACTGACCGGCACTAAGGGAAGGTAAGCCCACATAGTGGGTGATCACCAGGCGCATTTGATTGCTAATCGCTAACCGATATCTATATGGAAAAGAGATAGTCATTTACAATATAATATTGACTTCACTCTAGCGAATACCATCTCGCACTGTCTGCCTACATCCAGGAAAGAACTAAAGAGGACTTCTATTTTCCTTTTTTCCTTTTTTTCCAGGAACTTATATGTGAACACTCATGGTCTCTTTTTTCCTATAGCGGTCTTTTTAACAAAATACGGACCAATATTGAACATTGGATGTTCAAAGATATAATTCATGGTACCATTGTATGATTAGCACAATACTGTGTGAAACCATCTAACAAATATCCAGTGCTAGTGCATACTTTTATCTTTTTATTCTTTTATATATGTATTAATAAAACATTGTGATTTGCATTTAATCATATGGTCCCATGTGTTGAGAGTGCCGGTCTTTTAGTTATATAAAAAAAATTAAGTGCAGTGTGCTTTAACCAGTCTTTTTGTTACCACTAGCTACCATCTATTTACCCTCAGCTATATATTTTGCTATCACTTTGACATTATTAATGTTGTCATGGCGTTAAAGAGCTTGAAAGTGGTTGGATACAGTCCTAAGAATTCTCTGAATGCCATACACAACTTTTCAGGGCAATTGGGGCACTTTTGATTTGATTTATATGGACCAAATGGAATGTGATGGCCGAATCAATAAAATTGGTCCCAAAAAGAATTTCTGGAAATATGCTTACCATGAATTCCCACATCTTTTGCTCCCCTCAGACATAAGTAAAAAAAAAAAAAAAGCAAAGCCCGATTCACTGACACATGGAACTCTTTAATGGTGCTCAGGGTAAACTTTATTTTTGCTTGCAGTTTCTCTTTACACCTTATTATACTTTTGCTTATCAATTTTATTGTTTATTGTAATGCATAAGGACACAGGACAGTCCTGGGGTCACATCAGAATTGCCCTTCCTCCCTTGTCATGATGTGATCATTATTGAATTATTCAATATTAGCTCTTGCTGCGAAGTGGGGACCATCTGTCACAGCAGTCTCCCATAGTGATCATATGGGCACAACCACTGTGCAGAGCTTTCAAAGCAACAAAAATATCTGACTCTGGAATCTAATTACTAATTTCTACTTTATTTATGACTGATGTTACCAATGAGTTATAGGAGTATTATGGTTTTAAAGATTACATTTATTTATTTATTTAGAAAATAGGATATAATTTTTTTTTTCTAATATGCATCTATTTAAAATTTTCCTCACAGGAGAGCTAAATAGGATTAAATATGGCATTAGTCATATGAGCTGTCATGTGATCCTCAGAAGTATCATGTGACCTGGTTTTCAGTTAACTGCCCAGGCATCTAATAGGTGAATAATAGTGTATTAGGGATCAGAACATATACAGAATATACAGTATTACTTATTACAACACAACATCACTGAGAGACAGGCAGCCATTTTATATCACTTAGGCTACTTTCACACTAGCGTTCGGGGCTCCGCTTGTGAGCTCAGTTTGAAGGCTCTCACAAGCGGCCCCGAACGGATCCGTCCAGTCCTAATGCTTTCTGAGTGGAGGCGGATCCGCTCAGAATGCATCAGTCTGGCAGCGTTTGTCCTCCGCTCCGCTCAGCAGACGGACACCTGAACGCTGCTTGCAGCGTTCGGGTGTCCGCCTGGCCGTGCGGAGGCAAACGGATCCGTCCAGACTTACAATGTAAGTCAATGGAGACGGATCCGTTTGAAGTTGACACAGTATGGCTCAATTTTCAAACGGATCCGTCCCCCATTGACTTTCAATGTAAAGTCAAAACGGATCCGTTTGCATTATCATGAACAAAAAAATAAATAAAATAAAAATTTTTTTTTTTTTTTTTTTCATGGTAATGCAAACGGATCCGTTCTGAACGGATACAATCGTTTGCATTATAGGAGCGGATCCGTCTGTGCAGATACCAGACAGACCCGCTCTGAACGCAAGTGTGAAAGTAGCCTTACAGACAGGCCACCATTTAAATGCACACAGTGACATAGTTACTGTAATAACCACAATCAAATGTAATTATCAAAAGGATATGTCCTATGTGCTGACACATAGGAATACCCCTTTAACCCTTAAGATACGGGAGATTTTTATTTTATTTTTTCATTTTTGCTTTTTTCATTTTTCTTACCTATCTTCCTTGAGCCATAATTATTTTACTTTTCCATTCACCTATCATATAAGTTGTACTTTCTAATGCCACCATTTAATATGGCATACAACGTAGTGGGAAGCAGGAAAAAAATCCAAATGTTCCTAGGGTATTCCCTTTGCAGTAAAACCAACCAATACCCTTCATTCTCTGGGTCAGTACGATTTCCACCATTCCACATATGTATAGTTTTTTTTATTTCTAAATAGTGTAAAAATAAATTAAAACTTTTTTTTTACATCACCATATTCTGACGCTGATACCATTTTGGAGTAACTTTTTTGTCACACTTTATTACATTTTTTGTGTAAGACAAGTGATGAAAAGATGGTGAATCGGCCATTTTGACCATTTTTCCATTACGCCATTTGCCGAATTGGAAATATATTTATATATTTTAATAGTACGGGCGTTTTTCGGATGTGGTGATGCCCATGATGTTTATATTTTTTCTTATTTATGTATTTATTTTGTTATTCTATTTAAAGGGGGGTGAGTTAAACTTTTATATTTTTTACATTTTTTTAATATATTTTTAAAACTTTTTTATGGTTTTGTAGCTGATGTTTGAGGCTACAAAACTCTGTATTTTTTTTTTTGCACAATTATGTTAATTATATATCCATATTGCTACTAGAATTGCTCATTTCTTATGTTGGCCTGCCACCCGCTGGCCAAAATAATAATTGCAGAGAGACCCAGCGTATTGAATTCAATTACCGGATTCCTCATTGGCCACAGAGGATGTCACACTTTATTACGAAATCTAAAGGATTTAATGACCGCGATCGGCATTATTGCAGTCATTAGCCACGGGTCTCTGCTGTTTGTAACAGTGGAGACCCGCCGGCTATTGCACTCTCTGCATGCGCAAGGGGGCGCCATGTTTGCCCATCACTCCAGCACCATACATGTATGCCGCCGGTAGTGAAGGGGTTAAATATAAATTCTTAATGTTTATTTTGAACCTTGCCATCGGAGCCAGCGGCAAGGCACCGTAGATTGGATCGCATGTCATGGAGGTGGGTGATAAGCCAGTGAGAGGCAAGTCAATCTGTTTACTTTGCCTATAGCCATGGCAAACAAGGGATGGCGTGATTGGTCACCAATCATTCTGACATCACTTGGCAAGCATTAAAGGGTGGTCCCCGCCCCCACAAACACGTCGGGAGGCTGTGCATTTGTGTGTGTTTTTTAGCTCAGTATACGGACGCAGAACTGATGTATTAACTATGAAAGAAAAGTGAGACTATTAAGAGACATTCTAGTGCAAGCAAGGCCAGTGGGAGCACGCACCCAGCTGGCACGGCACTCAGTGTTGCTACTAACGCACACCACTGCAGTGGCATAGCAGTGGAAAGCACTTTGCACATATATTAAATTGGACTGTGCCAACCACTGACATTTTTAAGCTGTCTCTAAAAAATATTTTTACTGATCTGAATAAAAGTTAAGTTTCAAAATAAACACTTAGCAGTAAGGCAAGTAAAAGTAAGGCATCTAGTGGTCAGATGACTAATTGTAAATATACTTTTAGAGAAAAAATATGCCTAGACATGTGCAAAGGGGTTCTGTGTGTACAAGAGAAGATGAATTCTTAGACCAAGGAATAAAAAAAATTTACATACTCACCTCCTCCATTTGCATGCAAAGAAGCCGTGGCAGCCATCTTTATTGAAGATACCAGTCAAAATCTTGAGAGCGGTGATGTATGACTTCACCATGTCACCACGAGAGATTTTGTGCTGTGTGAAAATCAGCGATGAACGTGGCATCTGAGGAGTTCAATTATGGGGGCAGTGCCATCACCATTTCCCATCATTACACCCACTACATACAAAGAAATGCGCTTTCTTTGTGAAATTCAGCGTCGCTCATCACTAATGACAATGTCACAGTAAAATATTATGTAAATAAAGTTATACATAGCAAGAATCATGCGCACAGTGATGTCACATTATAGAGATTAGCAAACAGTCTACAGAACTACAAAGTTGCAATATTTTAGTGCAGAAAAATCCATCCAGGCATCAATATGTGATATATAGATCAAGTCCTATTATATCCAAAGGTAGGCGGTGTTATTGAAAGTTTCGGTCCTTCGAACCTTCTCCAGTATTACAACTGTGATGAGCCATAAGGGATATTCTTGTGCCTGGAGCATGTCTGAGAAGCAACATTGCTGGCCCAGTACTGTCACTTGGAATACTCCTGTCTACTACATCTGCACCTGAGTTTATTTTATCCTTTGTCAAAGTCATAATTCTAGTTTTAAGACTTAATGGGACAGATCTGGGCTCCCACCCAAAACACCCTATGATAATCCATCATAGGATTAAGTGGTAGACGAGGATGAATATGATTGAGAAGGACTAGATAGAAAATAATAAAAAAAATAGCAGTAACATTTTGTTGAATTCATACATAACAATATGTAAGTGATTGTATTATGTCTGAAAAGAAAAAAGAGGGCAAGTCAAAACTGAGGCCAAGTTATTGAACTGTAGTTGAGGAGACAATGGCAGCATTGTTAACCAGAGGCTAGTGAGAGAGTATGACAGATACATTAGAAGGTGTGAAGAGAATAGGTTTAGCTCGGAAAGTTTAAGCTAGAGCTGATGTGAGGACATCTCAGAGGAAATAGCAAAAACTCAGCTCCAGATTTTAGCACTGATATGTAAGCTTTATAATATATGGCTGGAACACTACATGGAAGCATTTTCAGAATGTGTGTTGGTTCTAGTGGAAAAAACTTTTTTCTATATTTCAATTTTTCAATTCCTAACCATCCTCTAATCAGTAATGGCATTCTCACAGCAGACAGGTATATCAGACTCTATATAGAATAAAATGGCCAGTAATTACTCTAAGGATCACAAATAACACAAATATAACAACTACTGTATATAAATACAACAAAATAAAAATTGGACATCATATAGTACATGACAATCTCTTTTAAACAAAGCTATAACCAGCCCTGTACCTCACATGGATGCAATGATCTCCATTTTCACTGCTCCAATTGCACTGCCACGCAGGGGACATATCCTTTCTGCTATAGCTGTCTCTCTGTAACTGCCCCAGCTTCAAACAGAACATATGACTAGTGACATTTGAACAAAAAATAAGGAAAAGAACAAACAGCAAGTGGTGCTATACAGATGGATTTTAGTTAATACCGTATTTTTCACCCCATAAGACGCACTTCTCCCCCCCCCCCCCGCAAAGTGGGGGACAAATTCCCCTGCGTCTTATGGGGTGAATATTAATATATTAATCAGTATTTCCATTATGGAAGCGCTCATTAGTACCGGAGGACCAGGAAGCGGTGAAGGCTCTGTACTCACCGCTTCCTGGTCCTTGGCTGTCGGCTGTGCAGTGGCTGCGTGCAGCGTGAGAGCGCTCTGTGACCTCATGCTGTGCACACCGGTTCACAGCACAGCTGACGGAGGAGGAAGGCAGTGAGAGCGGCAGCGTCCAGGAGCAGGAGAGGTAAGTGGTTTATTTATTTTGTGATCTGAGGCTGGGGGCTGCTGAAACATGGCTGGGGGCTGATGAAACATGGCTGGGGGCTGATCATACATGGTTGGGGCTGCTGAAACATGGCTAGGGGCTGCTGAAACATCGCTGGGGCTACTGAAACATAGTTGGGGGCTGCTGAAACATGGCTGGGGGCTGATCAAACATGGTTGGGGGTTGCTGAAACATGATTAGGGGCTGCTGAAACATGGTTGGGGCTGCTGAAACATGGCTGGGGGCTGCTGAAACATGGCTAGGGGCTGCTGAAACATGGTTGGGAGCTGATCAAACATGGCTGGGGGCAAATAAATATGGCTGCGGTTTATGAGATATAGCAGGGGGCTGATATGAGGCATCTGAAGTCTGAATGGGGGGGTCTTCTTTATATTGGGCTCTGATCTGGGGTCTGATTGAGGGTCTTATTAACATTGGGAGTCTGATTGGGGCCGTGAGCTGAGGTGTGATTAATATTGGGGGTCTGATTGCTGATCTGATTTGAGGTCTAATGAAAAATATTTTTTTTCTTATTGTCCTCCTCTAAAACCTAGGTGCATCTTATGGGCCAGTGCATCTTATAGGGCGAAAAATACGGTAGTTCACTGGTTATGCAAAATTTTTAATTACATGAAATCACTAAATTATTCAGATCCAGATGCTGGTTTGAAAAATGTAGAATATGTTTTGTGACACAACCCCTTTATTACATGAAAGGAGAATGAATATTCTGCAGCGCTGGGGTCCTAGGTTCGAATCCGACCAAGGATAACATCTGCATGGAGTTTGTATGTTCTCCCCGTGTTTTCTTGGGTTTTCTCTGGTTTCCTCCCACACTCCAAAGACATACTGATAGGGACCTTAGAATGTGAGCCCCATTGGGGACAGTTGGATGCTAATGTCTGTAAAGTGCTGTGGAATATAGTAGCACTATATAAGTGCATAAAATAAATAAATAAACTGGGATCACATGCAACTGGGAATCCACCAATTTAGCGGAATGGTTGTGGACCCATTAATTTCAATGGGGCCGCAAAAAATGCGAACAGCACAGTGTGCTGTCCACATCCGTAGTTCTGTTCCGCGGCCCTGCAAAAAATATGGCCCATGTACTATTCTTTTCCGCAATTGCGGACAAGAATAGGCATTTTCTATGATAGCAGTAGCTATGTGCGGTCTGCAAATTGCGAACGCACACAGGCCGGTATCCATGTTTCGCGGATCGTGTGAATGTAGCCTAATGCAGAGTCATTTAACAACTACAGGATATATGGATGTTGCATACTATGAGTACTGACAAATGTTCTGGCTGGCCATAAATAAGTCTGTATGTTATTTTTCTGTAGATCGCGAAAATACTTGCTATCTTTCATTACTCACTCATTACAATCAGCACTATTTTACTATAAAATGGAATAAGGAATCTGTGCCATCCTGTATTTACTGTATATTTTATATAAATTTTACCAAAAATGCTGAATTTCATGTTTAAAATATAAATTTAGGCTTCATATACAAAACCATATTACATCTCTGTCCAAGTTCTGAATTGTATGATGCCATAATGAAGCAAGTACAAAAATCTATGAGCCTGTAGTCCTCCCTTGTATGACTCCAGTATCAGAAAAAGGCATAGAGGGTCTGTACTAGTGTTGAGCGCAAATATTCGAATAGCAAATATTTATCGCGAATATCGCAACTTTGAGAATTCACGAAGATGTAGAATACGTGACAATATATTCGTTAAAAGTAATATTCGTTTCTTCTGAAGCTAAATAAATTCATAGAAAGATAATCGCTTAGGCCAAATGCAATTTGAAGAACGCGCATATTATATATTCTGTCTTTCAGAAAATTTTAATTAATAAAAACTTCTCCCAATTTCTATTTTTCCCGCCAGTGTTGTTCACGCGAATAATTTCAATTAAATAAGCGCATTATTCGCATCGCCTTCAGCTGAATCTCAGCCAACTGCATACTGTTTAAACCCCTTGTTCCACTCCTATCTAACTAAAAATGATGATAATAATAATGTAACAAGTGTAGCCCTAATATCTGTAACATCCAGGGTCAGGTTTAGTAACAGACAGCAGAAAGACCCATACAAAAACAGTACAGTGAAAAACACAGAATAGTGCACCCCTTTTATGTCTCCTATAAGAGTACCTGCACATGGTACAGCATGAAAACAGCATGAAAAATGCAATAAAAAAACGCACATAAAACTTCCTTGAGTACAAAATGCACACCTTGTACATGATATTTGGCAAACCTCATTCACTTTGCTGGTACTGCTTTAGGCTACTTTCACACTTGCGTTGTTTTCCGGTATTGAGATCCGGCAGAGGTCAATACCGGAATTAACAACGCAAAAGTGCATGAAAAAAATCACAGTAAAAAATCTGTACCAGATACACACCATGTGCATATATGAGTGTAGCATGAAGGTGAACCTACAGGCTGGAAAATGATTGCATACATTTATACGACACATGCATCCAGATGGGATGTACAGAATGAATTACTACAACAAATAGGAATATGACCCTTAACACTTCTCCACTGTTCGGATTGTTAGCCAGGAAATTCATTCATTCATTCCAGATCTGTTTGAGAGATACCCAAAAAAGAATACTAACAGATGCCAACAGAAGGCCATCCTTGCCGTTGTTTTACATAGACATTCAATGTTAGAAAAAAAAACTTAACTGTCACTGTCAGTTTTTTTGCCAGACACAAATGTATGTTAGACTCCACTTTTGTGTCTGCTAAAAAATACAGACAGTGATTTTTTTTTACCATTTAGATCTATGTAAAACAAATGAAAGCAGTTGCTGTTCTGTTGCCATCTGTTCGCATCGATGCGGTACAAAAACAGCCGGGGCCCATATATTGCGGACCCGCTATTTGCGGGCCGCAATATAGGCCAAGCTGGCACACGTTTGTATGCATGAGCCCTAAGGGTGATTTCA